>NW_004524856.1:1158728-1177583 GCF_000260255.1 Octodon degus
TGTGTGTGTGTGTGTGGCCAGCTCAGCCCACCAGGGGTCGGGGCTGGCTGGCAGGTGGTGCTGGGGGATTGAACCGCAGTCCCTTGTGCTTTGCTAAGCTTGTTCTAAGTAGGTGCTTTAGACCACTGAGCCATCTCACCAGCCCTATAGTTACATTCTCTTAATGAATAGAAGGATTTGTTCTAATGGTGTTTGTAAATAGGATATTATGTCTGCATCTTGTACCGCAAATAACCACTAGGAAGAGAGTATGCAATTTGTTAATTATTGAAACTGTCATACCAATTTGATTTGAAACTATCTCATTGCTATTTGTCGCTCAATAAAATTATGAAAAAAAATACAACAGAATAAAAGGGTAAAAAAAATAAAATTGTTATTCTTTCTTCAGTTAAAGAAAAGAAAAGAACATTTCTAGGGCAATACCTGGAGCTTATTTTAATCGTCCTTTCTTTTCTTTTTGTTACTAGTACTGGGGATGGTACTCAGGGCCTAGCACATATTAGGCAAGCGTTCTACCACTCAGCTACATTGCTGGTTCTGTTTTATTTTTTACTTTATTTTAATTATTATTTTTTATTTTACATGGGTCTTTTGGGGGGAGGTGGAACTGGGGATTGAACTCAGGTCCTTGTGCTTGCCAGGGAAGCGCTTATTCCACTGAGCCATCTCCCCAGCCCCTTACACGGGTCTTGCTAAGTTATCCAGCCTGGCCTCACACTTGCAGTCCTCCTGCCCTAGTCTCCCTAGTAGCTGGGATTGCTATCTCACTCAGATTATCCTCCTTTAGATGATAATTTAGTCACACAACTAATAGGTGAGTACAGTTTCTATGTAAAATATTGCAGGTAAGCCCCAAGTAATCCTGTCTGACCCCCTCAATCCCAGCCCCTTGAACCTGATGAGACATTATAGTATAACGGCTAGGATCACAGTGCCCCTGCCACTTACCAACTGTGACTTAGAACAAGTTCCCTAAGCTTTCTGTTTCTGTCACCTGTACAATCAGGGTGATAACAACCTCATAATTACAACACACTCGGGGTATTGAGTGACTTCGTTCCAATAGTACACTTAGAACAATGCCTGGCACCTTGTTAAATCATCAATGCATGTGGACCATTCTGATCACCCCATTGGGCTCAGCCTGGAGATTTCAAGGGAATCCCTCATGCAGATGTTACCAGCACTCCTTCCACCATGCCAGCAAAGCAGGCCCAGTGACTGTCCTGCCCTCTGCACTCTTCAGGCCCCAGCCTGTAGCCCCAGCACTTAGTGAGAGCTTGAGTCCCAGTAGGATTCTGAGCTGAACAAAAAGGGATGGAGGAAGGGACAGGGCCCAGTCCTTGGGCCTCCCTGTGACTTGAGCCATCCCCCCCATCCTGGGGCCCTACCTGGGCCCCAGGGGACATCTGGCCTGGCTGAGCCTGCTCTTCTGATAGCTCAGTCTGGTTGCCATGCAGGGGATTTGGGAGCAGGGCTCCTGGGGGACATTCTGAGGACTATGAGGGAGAGGAAGAAGTGGCCCTTGTCCCTGGCAGACTGGCCCAGCAGACAGTTAGAGGGGCCCTCCTTCCTGTGAGGGTCTGGGGCCAGGGCTCAGATCTCTGAGCCTCCTATCTCCCCAAACCACAGCCGAGAGGTGTGAAAGAATGAAAAATAACAAGGGGAGGGGTGGCACAGAAGAGCCAGGTGCACATTTCACACCTTGACCACAGGTGGGGCCCGAAACAGCTTCATTCTGACTAACTTCCTCTTCAGGCTTCCCTGCTGACTATTCTGAAGGGAGAAGCAGGAGGGTACAGCCAGAACTCACATTTGGTCCTTGTTCTCCGCAAATGCTGGGCCTGGTTCTGACCTGTTCTGGGGCCCCTTGGAGTCTGGTTTTGACCTGCTCTGGGGGCCACTGGGAACTGGAAAGGACCAAATTAGAGGAGCAGACGAGGGCTCAGCTCAGCCCCATGACACAGGAAGTTTCCAAGGTATGTCAGCTGTGAAAGCTGGCAGAAGGCCGCCACAGACCTGCTATTCTGAGACTCAGGAGAGGTCAGTTCGGAAAGTTACTAGAGAGGAAGGAGATGGCTGCATGACGGCTGCCTTGCTGCACCACACACAAAATGTTTGCGGTCAGCGGAGTAACCCTCTCAAATAGATACTATCCTTATATCCATTTTGAGATAAAGAAACTGAAGCCCAGAGATGAAATGATTTGTCTAGGATCACCCAGCTAGGCAGCCAGAGGATGTGGCTAGCATTAGAGGACTCTCTCCCCAACCCAGTCAAAACCAGGGTTCTCCAGGCCTTCAGCCACTACCCTACCTACCCAGCCCACAAGGCACCATTGTCTGTCACAGTCTCCCCTGATATGCAAGGTTCCTGAGGGCCCTAAGTCTGTGGCCATAATCTCACTCTTTTAGCTTTTCAGTTGTGGTCCTGTTAAGCACTTAGCCCTGCACTAGGAGCCTTGAGTCTCAGTTATCTTGATTTATCTTGCAACAACCCTACTTAGGAAACCAGCTCAAAATGCTTCTGTGATTTGTCCAAAGTCCCACAGCTCAACAGAGGGGGACTCGGGCCTGGAGTATAGATAAGCTCAGCCTTGCTACTTTTGCATCACTGTCACACAGGTCACCCCAAGAACAGAAAAGCCCACCTAGTCTGTCAGGAGCTGATCCTGACGCTGGCTGCTGGGACTCAGCAAGGAAAGTTCTCCACATTCTTCCAAAGCTCCTGCTCTGACTTTCTTCTTTGTACCTTTCCTGGAAGCCAGGGAAGGTGGGGTTCATCATCATGAAGAGACTGGAGCCCAGGAAGGAGGCCAGGGACCCCTAGAGTTTAACATTTCACGCAGACCAATAATAGCCCAACATCTATTTGGAGGACTCACAGTGGATTGTCAGCTTCTGCCAGCATAACATATTTATGAAGCAATTAGTTTTTCTGTCATTTTTTTCATTAACTTTATTGAGAATCAATAATTACATATCATATTAAAAATTGTAGGCAAATATTGAAATGTGAAAGATATAAGATGTAGACAGTGAATTTTAGAGAAATATTCCTGAAAATGAATACATAGCATGAAATTAATAATAGATTGTACATTGTAAATAAATTATTTGCAAACTTAAATGAATATAACAATAAAAGTTGTCCAAAATAAAAATGAAGAAGAAAGAATCTATAGATCAGTCATAATAGTTCACTCTGTGTCAAAATCAAGAAACTTATATTTATATAATTAGAATTCTCGGGGCTGGAGAGATGGCTCAGTGGTCTAAAGCACCTACTTGAAACAAGCTTGGCAAAGCACAAGGACCACGGTTCAATCCTCGAGCACCACATGCCAGCCAGCCCCGCCCCCTGGTGGGCTGAGCTGGCCACACACACCCACACACAATAAATAAATGTAATAAATAAAAAAATAAATAAATATTTAAAAAAAAAAGAATTCTCAAAGTAGAAAAGGGTAGGCAATAAGTATTTAAAGATTTAAAATTTCTGAATTTAGCTGAACTTATAACACATTTCCAAGAAAAATGAACCTAAAGCAAAGGTCCTTTTTAATACCAAAATTGGATGAAGAACATAACTAGACTGAGTCCTTTAAAACTAGCCAATATAGGGGCCGGGGAGATGGTTCAGTGGAATAAGCACTTCCTGCAAGTGCAAGGGCCTGAGTTCAATCCCTGGTTCTGAAAAAAAAAAAAAAAAAAACTAGTCATTATAGTTTTTTGTGAACATCATTCTCCTTTGTAGAAATCTAGTGACCTCAAACCCCTTACAGAACAGCATGTAGAACCCGTGTCTCAGCTCCTGTCCCTTTTCCACCTCCATAGTCTGTGCTTTCTGAGTGCTACCTACATCCCAACTGGCCTGGTGTCAGAAATCCTCCCAGCCCCTCACCTTGCACTACTCCTCTAGACCCTCCGAACCCTCTGGACTAAACTCGGCAGGTGACAGGCTATTTCAAAGCAAAGTACTTCATCTGCCCACAGAAAGAGGAAAAGGACCTTGCTGCTGGGCAAGTCGTGTCAATAAGCTGGACCCAAATTCCAGACAGGAGCCTGGAGCCTTGGGCAGAGCATCCAACCGAAAACTGGACCGCAAGGCCATGGGCTAGCATCTGGGGAAGAGAAGTAATGAGGAAGCTGCTTGGAGGGGGCAGGTTAGGATCAGTCTTTCCACTCAGAAGGACAACAGGGCAACAAGGAGTGAGATGAGGGGGAGGGGAGCTGTGGGAAGGTGGAAGAGGAACTGTTCCATACTCTCAACCATGAGGTGCTTGATTAGGTGGACTAACACCGCCCAGTAGCTTTTCCTTAAAATCAGCACACCTCCCCAACTTCATTCTTTTTCTTCCCACCGAAACAAATACTGTTGTTAATTTGTGGTCTCTAGTCTTTGTCTTAAACTTTGAGAACAAACTTACGCCTGTATCCAAAACAATATGGTGTTGTCTTATGTGGTGGTTTCTAGAATTTACATAAGGAGTGTCAAATTGTACACAGTATTCTATAGCTTGCCTCATCCTTCTTGTGAGCAATGGCTTCTCTAGATGTATTCATGTTAAAAATTACACTTAATTTTATATTGAGCTGAGTGAATTATCAGTTTATCCATTTGAAAGAAACAGAAGGCAGGGTGAGGAGTACTAAGAGTCAGACAGCCGTGGGCTCAGCCCCCACACTCTCCCATACTTGTGTGTCTGATGAATCACCCAAGGGGACAGCCCGCCACTTCACAAGGGACTTAGGTACCTGGGATGAAGCAGTGTCAGAGAAAGGATCTAAAGCAACATCTAGTATATAGCAAGTTCATTCTTAATGGTTTCCTCTCCTTTCCCCTGCTGATTATTAGGGAAGGGTGATGGCAAAGAACTAGACAGATTTCAGGTGAAGGATTTCTTCAAAATATTTTAGTTTTTCAGGAAGGCTAATTTTGTGATGTAGTCTGTACAATCACATGAAGATTAACTCCAGTCCAGGACTGATGAGCACACCAGCAAACTTATTAAGCATTGACCAGGAGGAGGAGCAATTCTTGCCTCTGGCAGCAGGGCTGTCCCTTTCTTTCCACTGTGGCTTCCCCTTTAGATCTCCCCCTTAGAAGGACCTCCCCTCACCCAACCATGCTGTACCCTTCCCTATGGCCCAGTATTTCTGGTCCTAGGTTCACAGCAACCCCTCCAGATAGGCTTCACCCAGTCACAGGAATGCCTGAGCTAGGAACTCTGTGACCTGGGACTGGATAGGTCTTTAGATCTTCCAGCCTCTGGAAGAGGTTGTGCTGAAAACTGCATGAAACCCTCACTTCCTCTGTGCACTGCAGGTTCCCAACCACAAGCACCAAGGCAGAAGGGCAAGCAGCACACAACCCTAGCAACCAGAGCACCAGCACAACCATGGTCCATGAGGTAAGTGCTGCTGCCCAGCCCGGCCAGAGCACTGTTCAGAGGGGCTACTTCAGGGCACTAGGGACAGGCCAGGGCTAATCTAGAGCCTAGGGGGAACCAGGAGGTTGATTGGGAGAGTAGGTGGAGGCTATAGGTGCTGTGATAAGAGTGGTAGATAGGGAACTGGGAATTGAACAGCTTGGCCATTGACTACAGGCAAGTGTTCTCCCCTACTCTGGCTTGGGCACCTCACTTCTAAAATGGAGGGGTGCTGGGGTGGTAGAGGCTGAACCTCGATGACCTCTAAATCTCCCTTCAGCTCTGACTTGAAACTTTGGCTCTTTCATCTGGTTTGAACTGGCACTAGAGAGACCTGCAGCTTAAGGAGGGACTATGGGGAGAAAGAAAACCCCAGCTGGGCATAGTGGTGCACCTGTAGTCGCAGCTACTCAGGAGACTGACACAGAAGGAGCCAGAAGTTAAAAATCAGCCTGAAAAGCAGAGAGAGACCCTGTCTCAAGGAGGAGGAGGAAGTCTGGACCAGATAGTGAGGTCAAGGCCAGCCTGAACTACATAGTGAGACCCTGTCTCAAACAAACAGGAGGAAGAGGAGGAGGAGGAGGAGGAGGAGGAGGAGGAGGAGGAGGAAAAGAGAAGGAGAAGAGGAAAGGAGGAGGAAAAAGAAAAAAGGAGGAAGAAATAAGAAGCCTTCTAGAGTCCCCCCGTGGGCAGTGAAGTGGGCATGCAAGCCTCTGTGTAGGGGACAGGAAGCACAGGGCAGAAAGCACACATTTGGGGAAGGGGCACAGTGATTTGTGGACACGCTCCATGATGCCTCAAACAAGAGCTGAGGAGGGAAGGAAAGAGCCAGTGAGTGGGAGAGGAGACACCTGAGGAAGCAGGTGGCTGACCTAGGTGTGGCCAGGGCCAAGGCTAGCAATGCATGAAGGAAGAGCAAAGGGAGAGGAGGCAGCCAGGAGGGACCCGGCCCCAGAGGGAAGCTCTTCTTTCCACCCAGGATCCCCGGGCCTATGGGGTGGCCCAGAAGAAGGAGGAGACACAGACTTTGGAAAGGGAAGTCACCAGCCTGGAGCCCAGGCTGGGCAGATACAGATTAGGAATGGTGGCCCAGGGAGATAGGTGTGACAGTTACAGGATCTGTTCCAGACCTCAGGGCCTGTCTTACAGAGGAACTGCTCAGAGAAACTCTCATCAAAGTCACAAGCCACAACGTGGGGGGGAGAGCTTGACATAGCCCTGGCCTCCCTTGCCTCTTCCATCCCTCCTGCAGGTGAGTGAATGTCAAGTGCTAGATGTCTCAGACATTGCCGCCTTCCTGGAAAACTCCAGCTTTCCCTATGACTATGGAAAGAACGAGAGTGACTCCTGCTGTGCCTCCCCACCCTGCCCACAGGACTTCAGCCTCAACTTCGACCGGGCTTTCTCTCCAGCCCTCTACAGCCTCCTCTTCGTGCTGGGGCTCCTGGGCAATGGTGTCGTGGCGGCCGTGCTGCTGAGCCAGCGGGCCGCCCTGAGCAGCACCGACACATTCCTGTTTCACCTGGCTGTGGCTGACACACTCCTGGTGCTCACACTCCCATTCTGGGCAGTCAACGCTGCTGTCCAGTGGGTCTTTGGCTCTGGCCTCTGCAAAGTGGCAGGCGCCCTCTTCAACATCAACTTCTATGCAGGGTCCCTCCTGTTGGCCTGCATCAGCTTTGATCGCTACCTGAGCATAGTGCATGCCACCCAACTCTACCGCCGGGGGCCCCCGACCCGCGTGGCTCTTACTTGTGCAGTCGTCTGGGGGCTCTGCTTGCTCTTTGCCCTTCCAGACTTCATCTTCCTCTCAGCCTACCACGACAACCGCCTCAATGCCACCGTCTGCCTGCACAACTTCCCACAGTTTGGCCGCACAGCTCTGCGTGTGCTGCAGCTGGTGGCTGGTTTCCTGCTGCCCTTGCTGGTCATGACCTACTGCTATGCCCGCATCCTAGCTGTGCTGCTGATCTCCAGAGGCAGGCGGCGCCTGCGAGCCATGCGGCTAGTAGTGGTGGTAGTGGTGGCCTTTGCCCTCTGCTGGACCCCCTATCACCTAGTGACTATGGTGGACATCCTCATGGAACTGGAGGCACTGGCCCACAACTGTGCCCTACGAAGCCACATAGATGTGGCCAAGTCAGTCACTTCAGGCCTGGGTTATATGCACTGCTGCCTCAACCCGCTGCTCTACGCCTTTGTGGGGATCAAGTTCCGAGAGCGTCTGTGGACTCTGCTCACGCGTCTCGGCTGCCCTGCTCTGCAGGGGCAGCCGTCATCTGCCCGCCGAGACTCTTCCTGGTCGGAGACTACAGATGCCTCTTACTCAGGCTTGTGAGACTGGGATGGGGGTACCCTTCAGCCCATGCAGACTTGCCCCACATTACAGGCTCACTCCTTTTCTCACTGGGAGGCATGCTCCAGCTCTCTCCACAGCTCTGTCCCTGGAGCTCCTTGGCAGCTCCAGCACTGCCAGCTCTCCCAGAGAACTGCACCCCCTCAACCCTGGGGCTAAGCCAGTGCTACTCCCCAGCTTCCAAGCCCCTCCTGCCACTTCAGAGGTGGATGCCCAGAGCTCCAATGCCCTTCTAACTCAGCAACTAGAACTTGGCCTTTCCCATCTGCAGGAAGAAAGAGGCAAACAGTATAGACTGTCATCCTGTGAGGATGTGGCCTGGGTCACTAGCTCAGCAACAACAGTAGCAGCGGTTCCCCAGATCTCTGTATTTTCCCTCTTTTATTTTTCATGTCTAAAATCCTGCTTAACATTTTTCAATAAACAAAATAATCAGGACCAGGGTGGTTTAGTAGTCATCCTTACAGTCGGCCCTGACTGGACTTGGAAATGAACTTTCTGCTTCTTCTCACCTGGACCTGGAAGCCTTGGCCAGAGCTGATGATGGTAGTAATGCTGGCCTCTGCCCTCTGCTGGGTCCCCTCTCTATCCCATGGTGGTACTAGCAGATACCTTCATGGGCCAGGGCAGCAGCATGAGCTGTCAGACAGCTGGCTGTCCGGACACTATCTGGGCATAATTTGGGGAAGGCATCACTAGAGGTGGGTAAGACATAGGCCCTGAATCCCCAGGTCAGGCCAGCAGAGACTATGTGACAGTGTCACCAGCTAGTGTGCCTTCTTAACTGCACATAACATGGAAATCAGATGTGGACTAGTTCTTGAGCCTGTTGACAACCATCACTGTTGGTCACTCTTGTTCAGGGCCCTCTAAAGGGGATGGCCCCCAATATAGTACCAGCTTTCACCACGTTAATAATCAGCTGAAAGGGGATATGGAGATAGCTCAGTAGAATAAGCACTTGCCTGGCAAGTACAAGGGCCTGAGTTCAATCCCCATTTTCAAAAAAAAAAAAAAAAAAAAAGTATAATAATCAGCTGAAGGCCGGGGATATGGCTCAGCAACATAATCTCCTGCATGGTAAGCACAAGGTATCTCCCAGTACCAAAAAAAAATCAGCTGAAGATTCTTGCCCAGTTTGGATAGAAATCATGAACTGGTAAGTGCTGTTAGCAGCTCCAGGCTTTCAATACCAATAGGTCTTCCCTATTAGTGTTATAGCTCCAAGCTCTGAGTGCCAGCATCTCTTAGCGCTCAGCGCCCTAGCTCCTGGTAGCTCTCAGCCACCCCACTTAGTAGCCAACAGCTCGTATCCACTTACCAGCTCTCTAGAACTCTTGCAGCAGCTTCTGGCACCTCTCTGGGGCTCTTCCACAGACCTCTGCCAATCTTGGCTCTTCACTGCTCTCGTTTCTGGAGTTCTTCAGCAACCCCCTGGCTGCTAGGCATGCTCAGGGCTAAGAGCCCTTAGTGTTGCCAGCTATTAGTGCAAACCACTCAACACTCTCTGACAAAAAAAAAAATCACAAGTAGGCAGTAAGATCACCTGAGTAAAGTTTTATTGGGGCCTGTGCTCAGCACCGAGGAAAGTGCACAAGACAGTGTCACCTGGGCTGACCAAAGGTAGGTGAGGGAACAATGCTGAGGAGCTCATGTGGTCTCTTGCATGTCACTGACCTCTTTTGGGAAGTTTCAAGTAGGAGAAGGAGGCAAGGTCATTTGAAGGCAGCAGGGCAGAGTCATCTGGGATAGGTCTGTGTCCGAAGCCCATTGAAGCCAAGGCAAATATCTCCCATAGGACTGCTGGGTGTCTGGGGCAGCCTTTGCTGCCATGGTGACACCTTGGGTGAACTGTAGGAGAAGCTGCTGTTTGACTGTCAGCTCCCTGGAGTCATGACTGCAGCTGCTTTGAGTTTTCAGGAGGCAGGAGTGCTGAACATGGCGCAACAGGATTTGGAGATTTTAAGGATAATGGCTGTGCTAAGTCCATCTGCAATTTTTGTCCTGTTACATATGGTCCTCCAGCCACTCCTGAGAGGCAGCAGCAGCAGCACCTCATTAGCCCTGAGTGGGGAAGGGGCATCTCAGTTGGACAAGCCTTGGGCTCCAAAGTAAGCCAAGGCCTGGGGAGGGGGGCTTGAGGCAGTTTTAGAGAGCAGGAAGACACTGAAGCTAGTTGTTCCTGGCCACCCTAGAGGAAGCGGTGGGGGGGGGGGGATATGATAGCCACTGCCATAAAAGGGAAAGAATAGAGTTGGCTCTCATTTTCCTACCTCCGTAGGAAATAGCAGTACCAAACAGTCTGTGACACAAGACAAAGGAACGGAACATAGTAAATCCAGGACTCAGAGCATGAAGGCCGAAGCCTTCCTGGAAACTTAAAGCCAAGTGGTATTTCTGAAGGTAAAGAGAAAAGGAGTATTCTGAGGCATCAAGGAGGGCAGTAGCAAAAAAAAAAAAAAAAAAAAATTAAAGGATGCAACACCCAATCATTACAACCATCAATTTGAAAAAAAAAAAAAAAAGGGCAGTAGAAAGGATGACAAGGCTAAAATCAATTTGTGTATGTGTGTGGTACTAGGCAGTGGACCCAGAGTCTTCACACCGCTACATCCCCAGCTTTTGTTTATTTTTGACAGGGTCTTGCTAAGTTGCCCAGGCTGGGCTCAAACGTGCAAGCCTCTTGTTTCAGCCTCTCAGGGTACTGGGACTACAGGTGTGTGCAAACCATTCTTGGCTTGTCTTTTTGAGATGGGGTCCTGCTATGCAGTTCAGGCTGATCTCAAACTCACAAAGATCCTCCTGCCTCAGCCTCCTGAGTGCTGTGATTACCAGTGTGCACCATGCCCAGCTTCTTGGCTTCTTATGGGGGAATTGTAAGTGGTACCAAGTGGCTACAGCTAAGTCTTTAGGTAGAGGCAAAGTTGAAAATAAGACCAAGAGGTAAACTGGAATCATAAACCAGTCCAAAGGCCGTATGTCATTCAGTAATGTGAGAGCTGATGGTTCTTACTAGGGAAATGGCAGTGGGCCTGAAAAGCAACAAAGCCTTGACTTGCCAGCAGTCACCAAGTAGCACACAGTCCAGCAAGTGGGCTATACAGAGCATTTTCCATGGCTACTTCTGAGGTTGCAGTGAGTGGAGGAAATAACTGGAGCTAAGGTAGAGTGTGAAAGTGCAGACCTAGGCAGGGAGATAGCTCAGCAGCATAAGTGCCTGCCTGGCAAGGTCCTGAGTTCAATCCCTGGTACAAAAAAAAAAAAAAAAAAAGACAAGAAAGTGCAGACCTATGGTGCTGTCAACTCTCTCCATCATGAAGTCACATGACCTAGTTTGACAGGGTAGCTGAGCCCTTGCTGAAACTGCAGTTATGGCTATAGCTGAGGAAGGTCTTTCTAATCCTACATATACACATCTCTAATCTTATCTAGCCTCAGAGTTACAGGCTTTTCTGCAAAAAAAAATTGTCAGAATAATAGAACCTGACTATAAAACATAATAATGCTAGACTAGTAAAGATATTTGTGGCAGGCCCAAACATGGGGCCTCCCCACCAGCCACACTCCAATACCCACAACTTGAGAATAGGTTAACTTACATGGAGAGGAAACTGTGCTTCCTAATTAGCTGACTTTAAGATTCTCTGTTGAGCTGGACATGGTGGTACACACTGGTAATCTCAGCATTCAGGATGTTAAAACAGGAGGATTGCCATAAGTTTGAGGCCATCCTGGGCTACATAGTGAGTTTAAGGCCAGTCTAGATTACCCATTAGAGCCTGTCTCAAACAACAAAACAAGCACATACACACAAAACAAATTCCCCTGGATTATCTATGTGGATTTAATGTGATCATAAGGGTCTTTAAGGGTGAAAGAGAGAGGTAAAGGGCAGAGCAGAGAAAGAGATGCTGCTGCTCCTGGCTTTGAAGATGGAAGAAGGGGCCATGAACCAAGGTATGTGGGTGGCCTGGAAAAGACAGGGAAATGGATTTACCCACAGAGCACCCAGAACGGAATACAACCCTGTCAACACCTTGATTGTAGGCCAAGGTAACTACTCTCAGAATTTTGATCTCCACAACTGTACTGTAATATGTTCGTGTTGTTTTAAGCTACTAGGTTTATGGAACTTTGTTGTGGCAGCCAGAGGAAACTAATACAGTGCCAGTACCAGTCCACATCCTGGATATCACTGCTTGAAGCCCTTATGGGCAGTCACACAAGTAGGAGAAAAGGCGTAAGTAGACTTTGCTAATAAGTGAGATGCAAAAACACATATTTTATTTATTTTGTTTTCTGAACAAGTACAGAATTCATACAGTTTCACTCACTGTCATCAGCAGCTAAGTCTCTGAAACACATGTGCCTTACAGGTAGGCAGGTGGAACATACCGTGACTACTCTGGCTTTGAAGTGCCGACTTTAAAACTTATGCTTTTCAGTGTTATTTTCATCCTCTCAACCCACCACTCTCAAAAACTCACTTTACTTCTGTATTTTGTTCCATATGTTAAAATTATGCAGTACAAGTAAGACCAAAGCTGGACCCAAAGGCCTTCAGGGTATTCTCAAGGGTACAATAAAACCTTTGGTAAAAACAATTATCATTAATAAAATTAATCTAAAAATACATATAAACTCTAATATTAATAACTTCTAATATTAATAACTTCTAATATTAATAACTTCTCCAAATGTTTCTAGGACTTCTTGTCAGTAAAGGGCTCAGCCAACAGAAATGTACTCTGGGGCTGGGGATGCCGCTCAGTAGCTGAAGTCCTGAGTTCAATCTCCGGTACAATAAATATATAAAACAAATACATACATACATACATACATAAGTAAAACAAAAAAGAGTGAAAGTAATTATTTTAATGTGGCAGAAACATACTCTCAGGCAGCCTTAACAATTTTTCTTTTGTTTGCTGGCAGCGTAATCCCGGCTAAGCTTTCGCATTACTTCGCTATGATTAAGACCCGTTTCCAGGAACACTGTCCTATAATTCTCTTGCACGTATTTGCTAAATGGTCTCACATGAGGCTGAATGGGGGTTCCATCTTTCCGAGTGAGCGGCAGCAAAACCAGAGGGCCCTGGCACAAACTGCAGACGAAGTACTTGGTGTTTAATGATCTGGTGTAGCGGCCAATCCTAGGGAGGAAAAGGACACCACATAACACACAAATCAGTCACCACAGTATCAGCTCTGAGACATTGGTCTTGGGCCCAAAGTGAGAATTTTTGTGAGTGCTGAGTGGGACTCTGAGCAGCAGCAGGGGTCAGGCTGGCTCAAATTAATAAACAGAACATAGAAATAGGGAGGTTATATGCATAATCCCTATAATCCCATCACTTTGGGAGGCTGAGGCAAGAGAATCACAAATTTGAGCCCAGCTTGCAATTTAGCACCTTAGTGAGCCTCCATCTCAAATTAAATGGAAAAAGAGTTGAGTATATAGTTCATTGTGAAGTCCTTATGTGCAATCTCCAGTACCCCCCACCCAAAAAACAAAGACATACGGAAGTCTACTTCGCAAGTCAAGTAGCCTTTGACTTATTCCTACAATGACCAAAGAACCATTTGGAGACTGAAACAAAAAGGTAACTGGAAAAAGTCTGAGAAAAAGTCTTACCTGGCTTTGCACTGTTTGCATTCATAATAAACCTTATAGTTAATATCAAAATTATGACATCGGGTCACCAAGGGCACCTCCGGGTGTATCCAGTTGGCCTTGCGAGTGAAATACTTCCACACAGCTCCATGAGATACCTTACTGCCACCAATTATCCAGGCAGCTGCATGGCATAGTTCATGGATCAGAGTGTCTCGGAGTCGGTCTTTGAAGAGAAAGGAAAAGAAATGGTGAGCACTAAAACTGATTCTGGTCTGCTACCTAACAACCCTTTGCCTCTCATGCTCAGCAGGCACAAGGCAGCTTACAGAAGTATAAACAGGCAGGCAGCCATAAGTGTCATCTCAGAATTTTGGTTTGGTTTTTTTTTTAATTTTTTTTAACTATTTTCTTTTTTGGTACCAGGAATCAAACTCTGGGCCTCGCACTTGCTAGACAGGCACTAAGCCACTGAGCTATATCCCTGGCCCTTCCCAGAATTCTGAAAGTGAAACTTCTGACTACATCAACCCAGTTTTATTCATGGAAGACAGCCTTAGGTGAGCAGGTCTTTTCCGAGCATCTCAAGCATGTTCATCTCTTTATGGGACACTGCCAGAAATCTACCTGGACAAGACTTGGTTTGTGCCCTTAGAAGTGGACACAGATGTGTGGTAGGGCAATCACTAGGGCTATGGGATTTGGGCAGAAGTACTGTGGTGAGATAAGGATCTGAGCTGGGCCTTTTACAACTGACTGGATTTGCATAATTTGAAAGGCCACTGTGAAGCAGGTGGAGAAATGGGAGCAAGGGTTGAGGCCAGGGAAGCATGTGGTACAGTGTGAAGGGCCTAGTTGGACATGAGTTAACATGGAGCAGTGAGAGACAAAGGCAGCTGAGTGGAGCGGAGGGAAATTATGCTAGCCTAAGCAGCCAGGGCCCAGGCACTGAACAGCCCTAGAAAATCAACACAGGGGTGCACAGAAGCCTCGGTGCAGCAGGGAGAAGTAGGGGGGTGAGCACCCAAATCTAGGCGAAAGTGAAGATGGAGAAAATGATGAGAGACAAGTCACTGTGAAGGGAGACTTGGTAATTGAATAGACAGATATAGGGGACCTTGAACCTCAACTAATGAGAGAATAGAGATGCTGCCTCTTGCAAGGCGAAAACAAAGACAGAAAGGTAGGCCTGTAGGAGTCCCAGGAATGGTAGACCTCTCCAAGTAATTTTCTCTAAGCAATACAGAGTAGGCCTGTCCACCTGGGGAGGTCAATTCAAACAGTGACACAGGCTTCTAGCTAGGAGTCTCTGAACAAGTCCTGGTGTCAGAGGAAAGGGGCATGGAGACACCATCGCCTTGTTCCTGCCATCACCTGCAGAGTCACATATTTTCACAGAAATCTCGATCTTGGCACAGGGCTTCCTCTCTGGATGAAGTCCCTCACTAGTAAAACATAAGCCAGCTGTTTTCTGTAGTTTTTTGTTCCAGATGATTTCCATTTTCTCGGGTAGCTGAGAATGAAAAGCAAACAGAAGGAATCAGACAGCAGTTCTAAACGATTCAGAAAATACTAACCCAAAGGTTTCTTCCCTGTAATAAAAACAGAAACTTTCTTCCTGGGGTTCTTGGCTCATAGCAAGCTGGGGGGAAATCTACTCAAAGGGCACACAAATCTAAGCATTCTGGGAAAAATAAAAACCAAGCAGAAGTCTGGATAAAGACAACTAATAGGCAGTTATGACACAAGGAAAACTGCTGAGACAAGGTGAATTAGGTCTTGTGCTATCCTGCATGGAGACAAGGCAGGCAGAATAGTACAGGCCACCTTGGAGGGTCAGCTGGAACCCCATGTGTTATGTAGTGAAGAAGAAATGAAAATGCAACTCAGAACACTTCCGGTTCTGCTCATTAGATTTAACACCACCGTCCCCAGGAAGGACACCAAAGGCCAGAGAGCCTTTAGGAAAGAGACCTTCCCTCTGGAAAGTCTTGGCACTAGAGGTAATAACTTTTGAAAATCCCAGTATGCTAGCACTAAAGATGGCACTCACTGGTAGAGTGCTTGCTTAGCATGAGAGCTTGTTCTTTGATCCCTAGCCCTACAAAAACAAAACACCAGAATGAGGAATGACTAACAGGTCTCTGCCTCCAAATTCTCTCCAACCCAATCACTGCTCTCAAATTTTTCTTCAGCAGCCACTCCAGCTCACACCACAGCCCTGTGCTTTACAATTTAAATTTAACCTCTTGGGCTGGGGAGATAGCTCAGTGGTCTAAGCACCTGCCTGGCAAGTACAAAGACCCTGGTTTGATCCTTGGCCCCACATGCTGTGGTAGCCCCGGATCCCCAGGTGCACCGTGCAGCCCCAAAACTGGGCATGGTGGCACATGCCTATAATCTCAGCGCTGGGGAGCCTGAGGGAAGAAGATCACTATGAGCCCAAGCTGCATAGTGAGACCCTGTACTAAATAAATAAATAAATAAATAATTTTTTTAATTTAAAAAATAAAAATAAATTTAACCTCCTACAACCTGATGCCCATAACCTGGTCCTACCCTATTGAGAAATCATAAGAACTATAATAGCATAGGCCCTGTTCTAGGCACTTTCTGTATATTAACTTTTGTAGGTTCAATAGTCTTTCTTAGTAGTAAGCACAACTGGCCCTCCGTATCCATGAGTTCCACACATCTACAGCTTCAACCAACCACATATCAAAAATACTTTTTAAAAACTGCAATGGTGCTGAACATGTACTGATTTCCCCCTTCTCCTCATTCCCTAAACAAAATAGTGTAACAACTACTTACATGGTATGTATGTTATATTAGATATTATATAAGTAGGGGCTGGAGAGATGGCTCAGTGGTCTAAAGCACCTACTTGGAACAAGCTTAGCAAAGCACAGGGATCACGGTTCGATCCCCCAGCACCACATGCCAGCCAACCCTGCCCCCTGGTGGGCTGAGCTGGCCACACACACACACACACACACACACACACACAAATAAATTAATTAATTTTAAAAAACATTAAAAAAAGATATTATATAAGTAATACAGAGATGATTTCATGTGAATAACAGATTTGGGTGTGGTGGTGCACACCTGTAATCCCAGCACTCAGGAGGCTGAGGCAGGAGGATCCAATGTAAGTTCAAGGCCAACCTGGATTACATAGCAAAATCCTGCCTCAAAAAAAAAAAATCAATTTCTTTCATAGTTTCTGGGGTTTGTGTCATTCTTGGAAAAGCCTCAAAGGGAAGATATGACTAGATCATATGCAAATATTACACATGAGTATCTGCAGATTTTGGCATTTATTGGGGAGTTTTGGAACCAGTCTCCCATGGATAAGGGGGGATGACTGTACTGGTAGTGCCCCATTTTATAGACATAGAAACAGGCATACTGAGGTTAAGTAACTTCCCCAAGCTTACACTGCTCTTTTCAGTCTGAGTAGTTGAGCCTCAACACTCCAAAAAGAGCTTCACTTCCACCAAGCCATCCCGCCTCGTCACCACTCTGTCTCTCAATCATTTCTCCCCCCACTGATCTCCCCTGGTAATAACCATCTGTCCCATAGATTATAACTCATGAACATTATTTCCTTCAAATATGCACATCTTATCTCCCCACCTAAATGGACACTTCTCAAGGGCAGTAGTATACTCAGCTAGCATACTCCCTGCCCTATAAGAGTGCCATCATACAGCAGGTGCTCAATAAATTCTAATGCATCCATTCTACCTTTTGATCGAAGACAGAGTTGTTAAGAAGCCTGTAGATTCTCTGAACCAGTTCATCCCTATTTCTCTTGAAATTCCTTCCTGAATACCGTTTTGATTTTTCAATGTCAAGGAAGAAACAGTCGGGTATTTGACATCTCGTTCTCCTGCAAAGGTAAATACGATTGCGTTCCATGTAGCTGAAGAAACAGAAGAAATGCGTTAAAGATCAAGCCAAGAGCAGCTGCACACTTGCTACTGTTGCTTGCTTGCTTCCTTCCTTAGATGAGGGCACTTCTCTGGCTAGCCTACCTTTCATAGCCTTTTGGTTTCCACCCTAGGGCAACCAGTTCCCATACCTAGCTGCAGCCTCTTCACTAGTCCTGAATTTACAATTGCCCAAAGCAAATTTCCAACTAACAAGAGTATAGCATATGCAACTGCCTCACTTCTACTATAACTGGCTGAAGACCTCACAGGCATCTTTAACTCATTTTTCTCCCTCATTCCATGTAGAACTGGGGATAGAGATCTTCATCCCAATGGTTCTCCCATTCAGCCCTCCTTCTCAACTTGGGTCTCCTCTTCATCCAATTACACACACTCTTCTCCCATTTGTTTCCTATACCAGTGGTGGCAAACCTATGTCACACATGCTGCAGCAGACTGTATCACTGACAGCTTGAAAAGGTTCACCATCCCTGTCCTAAGCCATATTCCAATTAACATTCCCCTCTTCTTTTCATTGAGTACTTGACCTGACATTCAAGACCTGAGCAACTCAAACATTCCTTGGACATGAATTGTGATTTCCCACACTCATGCCTCAGCCTAAGCTCTTCCCATGGTGATCTCATCTCCACCTCTCCAGAGAACCATCATTTGTGTGTGTTATCACCTGTAAATAATCCCAGGGGAGGCTGAGGCAGGAGGAGCACTGCAAGTTTTAAGGCCAGCCTGGGCTACAAAATGAGTTCAAGACCAGCCTGAAATGTGTAGTGAAATCTTGTCTCAAAAAGACAAAAAAGGTCTTTTTTTTGCATTTCCATATTTAATCCTCACAACGATCCTTCAAAAACGCCACTACTGTTTTTATCATCTCTATCTTATAGAGATAGAGGAAATCAGTGGTCAGAGGTAACTTGCCCAAAGGCCACAGATAATGCATTTTCTGGCTCAATATCAGGATCCTTCCATTAAATCACAACTGCTGACCAACTTTTGATGCCTAATTCAAGTGGCACAAATAATAGTGCTGAGCACATAAAGGACTCATGCATGTAGTGACTATTTATTTAAACTGAAATGTTTTTATATTGGCTAGAACAATTCACATGTCCAGACAAGTGAAGAAGCAAATGCAGAGAGCTTCTGACTGACTACAGGACTCCTGAGACTGAGATTTTGCCAGGATATTTATGCACAATTAAACTGCAAACTAAACCTTATGTGAGGAGGTTGGGGTGGGGGCGTCAGAAAGTACCAGACAAGGCAAGGGAAGATAATGCAAGGGTCTTTTTCTGCCAAAGTTGCATATGTATGATGCAAAAAATTTCTGCCTCCAGTTACCTAGTTTTGAGAACAAATTTGCATCAGAAAAGGTGGCAGAGGGGCAACTCACTTTCTGGGCCCACTTTTGTCTCTCAGATGGAAGCTTTCTCTCTCCCAATAAATTCGAGGAGAGAGGAGAGAGGAGAGAGGAGAGAGGAGAGAGGAGAGA
>NW_004524856.1:1177683-1189820 GCF_000260255.1 Octodon degus
AGGAGAGGAGAGGAGAGGAGAGGAGAGAACAGGTCACAGATGAACAACAGAGCCATCTACGGGCTTCAGCACAGAACAGGACTCATGCATACTCAATGAAAGCTGGCTTGTTGCTTAGCAAACTTCGCCCCAAGCCCTGTGTCACTGCACTGCAGGCCGAGCATGCCCCATATCAGAAGAATCAACAAGACCCCAAACTGGGTACATCACATACTGCAACCAACAAGCAACCTGCACAGGAACAAAGCTGAGCACAGCAGGAAGCCCCCAGACTGATACAGGAAGCGTCGAAGCAACAGTTAAAAGTCCAAACAGCCTGGACTCCTTTGGATGAGGCTAACACTAACCTATGCACCAAGCAGCAGCTCCTTCCTGCTTTTATCACAGTCTCTAGCAAAGTGACCTGGGAGCTACCAAGTCACCTGCCTCTATAAGCAAATCAGCTTAAATACAATCTAGAAATCTAAAGATGAAAGAAAATATATCTACAGACGATTTCAATTAAAGGGGTCCAACTGTTGCCAGCTCTCTTGGATACAGAAAGCTTTTCCCTCCCTTCTAAGTTTCTCTGCTGCCCTAATCCCTGGAATGTCATCTTTTCATCCTTAAGTACACATTTTTTTCTCTCCCAAAATACAAACTGAAAAACTGCACAGACTGTGGGATAAAACTCAGTGGTATAGTTGGTTACCCTGTGCAAGGCCCTGGGTTCTAGTTCCAGATGGGGCTATTGGTTTTTTTAGGGGGCGGGGGGGGTGAGACAGAGTCTCACTGCGCAGTTCAGGCTGATGGGAGAACTCACTATATAGCCCAGGCTGGCCTTAAGCTTACAGAAATCCTCCTGACTCAGCCTCCCACATACTGGGATTACAGGCATGCACCACCACACCCAGTCTCAGTTGCCATCTCAGCGTGCCCCAGGGGCGGAGCTGGCAGGGCTGGGGATCCAACCTAGGTCTCTGTGTCTACCTAAGCAGGCACTTCAGTCCACTGATCTATCTGGCCAGCCCTTCAACATATTATATTTCTAATGCAAAACGCAAGAACTTCCTGGAATTCAAATGAGAAAATGTATTGATTTTTTGCTTTAAGTATTAACATGCCTGGGGCTGGTGAGATGGCTCAGTGGTATAAAGCACCTACTTAGAACAAGCTTAACAAAGCACAGGGACCGCGGTTCAATCCCCTAGCACCACATGCCAGCCAGCCCCGCCCCCTGGTGGGCTGAGCTGGCCACACACACACACACACACACACACACAAATAAATAAAATTAAAAAAAAAAAGTATTAACATGCCTTTAATGATCAGTTATTATTTTTACTACCAACTATATACAGCTTAATAAAAATAAGGGAACTACAAGCAATATATTTCATCCTAACATTTAACCTTTGAAAATTCTCAAGAGGGCTAGGGGTATAGCTCAGGGATAGAGTGCAGGGAAGACCTGGGTTCAATCCCCACAACTGCAAAAACAAAAATCTCTCAAGGATATACATAGTAGTAAGAGTATAACTGGGTTCACCCAAAGCACTAAAAAGCCTGGGAAACATTTGAGACTGTGCTTGCTCTGATTCCAACAAACAATGGGTGGGTTCTGTCTTCTTACCATCTCCATTGTGTTTACTTAGTTTAGTATAACCTGGTGCCATAAAGCTATAGCCAGCAGTTTAAGGATAAAGGGCACTGCAAAGGCTAGAGTTGCTGTGGGAAGGAAGGGTCCCACACTGCCCATACAAGGGCAGCAGCCCTGGCAGGGGACTCGGGCCCAGCCACCGAGGCAAGGGGGGCTGGCCAATGGCTTCCTCGTCCTACTCTCTGCTCATGGACAGAGAAACCCTGTCCCCCACCCCACCACACTCCTTTATCCCATTGATGCCCCCCGCCCCCTGCCCAAGTGCTGAGTAGGCTGCTGAACAGGACAAATGTGTAATCAAATCTTATTCAGGAGACCCAGTCCTACTCCAGGCCCGGTGAGTGTGTGGGAGAGCTTCCGGCTACCCTGTGCCAGTGGGACCTACTGGTCCCAGCCCAGGCGCAGCATGGGTGAGACCCTCTTCCACCCCCTTGGGATGCCCACCACCACTCCGCAGCATCTCCCCTACCCCGCCTGCCCAGTAGGAATTTCTGCTGCATTCTGGGAACCCCCAGATCCAGTCCTAGCCCAGGCCCAATGAGTGTGTGGAAGAGCTTCCGGCTACCCTGTGCTGGCATGACCTACTGGTCCCAGCCCAGGTGCAGCATGGGTGACACCCTCTTTCACCCTCTTGGGACACCTCCCATCACTCTGGAGTACCCCCACACACACCCCGCCCACAGAGTAGGAATTTCTGTCACATCTGGGAACCCCCAGATCCCGTCCTAGTCCAGGCCTGGTGAGTGGGTGGGAGAGCTGCCTCTCCCCCCTACTTCACCTTGTTCCCTCCAGACTCAGCTCAGGCCTGGCATACAAGCCTGGGGTGAAACCCTTCAGTTGCAATCCCTGCAGAGAGTGTAGGGGACAGAACCACCCAGCAAGTCCAGGAGCAGAACATCTTGCCAGAGGGGCACAACAGGTTCACACCCAAGGGTAGCAACAGGAAGGAACTGAGCACAGCAGCCAGACCCAAACCAGGCACAGCTGGATAAATCCAAACTTTGTAGATCTACACCTGAACTTCAGTAGGTGCTAAGGCTATAACTGCAACGAAGATCTACAACAAAGGTCAGAAGACAGTGCTACAGAAAATGACAACAAGAAGGAGGAAAATGCAATCTCAGAACCCAAGCCCACCCATAACAAGTGCAGAGGACACTAACACAGAGCAAACTGGGAATCACACAGCTGAAAGCAATGAATCAACGGCTTCTGAAATAAAGAAACAGCTGCAGAAAGGTATAGAGGAACTCAGATTGGAAATGAAAAAAGAAATCCCTGAAATAATAACATCTGCACCAAGGAATCAAATGCAGAAACTTATGGAGGAAACCCAATGACTACCCATAACAAGTGCAGAGGACACTAGCTCAGCTCAAATGTATGAATTAATAGCGTCAATAGTAAATAAGCAACAGCAGAAAGTCATAGAGGAACTCAGAGCGGAATTCTTTTCTACTAGCTCAGCTCAAATGTACAAATTAATAGCGCTGATAGTAAATAAGCAACAACAGAAAGTTATAGAGGAACTCAGAACGGAATTCTAGCTCATCCCAAATGTACGAATTAATAGCATTGATAGTAAATAAGCAACAGCAGAAAGTTATACAGGAACTCAGAGTGGAATTATTTTCTGAAATAAAAAAATCTTATTCAGTTGGCCTCGAGCAGTACATACCCAGTCGCATACATTTCCTCTTCGTCTACATCAGAGTCCTCTGAAGATGACATAGCAATGTATCGTGGAGTATCATCTGAGAAGATAATAGTTCATTTGTACCCTGAAAATTCATACCATCACCCACCTGACAAGAAGATAAATCTGGAGGAACCCCCACAGCCAAGCACAGAGCAACAGCTACCAGTCATACTACTTTACACTACTGCGGAGTGCCTTTATCTATGGAGATTGCAGAGCCTCTGGCAATGTGACCCAGGTAGGATTTTATCATAGGTACCAAGCACTGTCCTGAGGGTCCATGAATGCATCTTAGAGGCCATATTGCAAGCACAACTACACTGCATGCAGTCTAAGGAATGGTATGGCAGCTCACACATGCAACGTGGAGTGGCCAATAGCCTTGGCTGCAACTTCATCTAACATGCAAGTAAGTTTTTTACCTCCATCTAGGACCCATACTGCCAATAACTCTAGCCAGAGACTTAGGAATGAACAGTTAGTGTCACTCATTCATTTATTTAAAAATTTAGGCCTGAGGATGTAGTTCAGTGGTACAACACCTACCTAGCTAGTATGAGGCCCTGGATTTGATTCTGAGTACCAAAGGAAAAAAAAAAGAAGAAGAAAGAAAAGACCAAAATTTTCTTTTTCTTTTTTGTGGCCAGCTCAGCCCACCCTGGAGGTGGGGCTAGCGCTGTATGTGGTACCAAGGATCGAACCGTGGTCCCTGCACTTTGCCTGAGATTGCCTAAGCAGGCACTTTAGACCACTGAGCCATCTTGCTGACCCCAAAAATTTCTTAGATGCATGCTAATCACAGGATGCTCCATGACGAAATGACTAAAGGCCTCCCATGAAGAGGTTACTAGTAGGGGACAGATTCAGAACCATGCTACAACACAACATGACTGGTGCTTCAGAGGCGTGCTCCAGGGAGGAGTCATTCTATTAACTCACAACTTCAAAGAGGACCTAACAATTGGACTAGGATTTAAGAAAAACAGGATACAGTGCTACCTCAACTCATGAACTTAATTCTTTCCATGATTCTGGTTGCAAAACAAATTGGACAAGAACTGAATCAAAGGGCCAGGGAGATGGCTCAGTGGAATAAGCACTTCTCTGGCAAGTGCAAGGGCCTGAGTTCAATCCCCAGTTCCGCAAAAAAAAAAAAAAAAAAAAAAAAAAAAAAAAAAAACTGAATCAAATTTCCCCATAAGGTCAGCATTATACTTAACCACTGAATTTGATTTAGTTGTTGTACAATTCAGTTTGTGACCAGAATCATGGAAAGAAATTCATAAACCACAGTACCAGTGTGTCCTCCAGACAAAAGGTGTAGGGAGATGGTAGGGGGAGGGGACACACAGAACAATAAATACTAAGACATGGGAACATTAGAAAGTCTGTAAATGTGGGTTTCCCATTTCCAGAAAAATCCCAGTGAGGGTTGGCTGCTTTCCTTCACAACTAGGAAGTTACTATAATGGCTAAGTACTGGCAAACAGGATGGGCAGGCATGAAGAGCCAGACATACTGAGCAGAAAAGCTGTGGTGGGCACAATTGTAGGCTGGGCACATTTGGTGAGATAGGTGCACCTAGTATACTGGCTTACCAGGTAATGTGTATATGTTATTTGTTTTACGTTTCCTTTTCCTTGGTTGGTCTGCCACAGGTATGGGCTCTTCAGTAGTTGACAATACTTGATTTCTAATTTCTAGGTTATTCTCAGAATTATTTGGTGGCTGATTGAGATTTTCACCAAGATCCAGCATCTCATGAACATCATCAGGTGGAACATCATCAGGTGGAACATCATCACGTGGAACATCATCAGGTGGAACATCATCACGTGGAACATCATCAGGTAAATTATGCTGGAAGACAAAACAATTATCTACTTCTACTTTATGTGAATAAACTTGGTTGTGGTCATGCGAATCCCGTTTGTTTAGCTCAGGAATTTCCAAACTGTCATCATCAATAATTATTACTGGAGACTTCTGGATCTCGGTGGTAGGCTCCTCCTCACTATCAGAAATCACTTCCAAAAGTTCATCTGAAATTCAAGGGAAATGACACTTACAAATATACTCCTTACACACTGAATATCAGTAGATTATTGAGTACAAGTTAAACATGCTAGAAACTGGGACTATAAGTTACAGTTAAGGATCATAGATTGTTATCACTCTATTTCTTTTTTATATTACTAAGAATAGTGATAGATAAAACAGCCCCCGGGGGGCCAGGGAGATGGCTCCGTAGAATAAGCGCTTCCCTGGCAAGTACAAGGGCCTGAGTTCAATCCCTGGTTCCGCAAAAAAAAAAAAAAAAAAAAAAAAAAAAAAAAAAAAACCACCAGGCCAGATATACTGGCACATGCCTATAGTCCCAGCACTCAGAAGGTTGAGGTAAAAGGATTGCTCTGAGTTTGAGGCCAGCCAGGGATACAGTGAATTCAAGGCCAGCCTGAATTACATAGTGAGACCCTGTCTCAAGAACAGCAACAACAACAAAAAACAAAACCCACCAGCAATCATAACCATGTTTATAGCAGCACAATTCATAATATCTAATTCATAATATATGGGCTTCTTTGAAACAGCCCATATATCCATCAACAGATGAATGGATAAAGAAAGTGTGTTATTTACACTACTCTGTCACAAATAAGGATAAACATGAGTCATTTGTAAGAAAAAGGATGCACCTTGAGACCATAATGTTAAGAGAATTCAGACACAAACAGTTCACAGTCATTCTTATATGATATATAAAATATAAATAAAGAGCAAAATAAGAGATAGGCAATAAGAAACAGGGAAATAGATCTTTGTAAAAGGCAAAAGGACTGCCTAGCATAGTAGTTCACACCTGTAATGCCAGCACTCAGGAGGCTGAGGCAGGAAGACTTCCATCCTGCCATGAATTAAAGGCCAGCCCGCACTACATAGTGCAACCCTGTCTCAAAAATAAAAGGGGAGGGCTGGTGAGATGGCTCAGTGGTCTAAAGCACCTACTTAGAACAAGCTAAGCAAAGCATAGGGACCGCAGTTCAATCCCCCAGCACCACATGCCAGCCAGCCTCGCCCTCTGGTGGGCTGAACTGGCCACACACACACACACACACACACACGCAAAATAAATAAATAAACAAAAAAAATTAAAAAAAATAAATAAAAGGGGAAAGGGGACCAAAAGAGGGGAGTGGGAGGGAAAAGAGATGAAAAAATCTTAAGATGTGTTATGTACAGTCACCAACTTCTCCCAAGAGGAATGTAATCATGTATAGTAATCAGGCACTAATAAAAAATAAAGATTGAAAAAAGAAAGATAAAATAGCAATCAATGTATAATGGAAGTTTTCAGGTCTAAACTTGTATCCTCAACAAAAATAGGAGAAACAAGACTAACAATATAGTGTTTCCTTCAAATCAAGTTAAATCTCTATAATTCAAAGATTAACCTTCAGTTAATTACTATGTCTTGGCTAAACTTTCAATCCTTTATGCAACTATGGAGACAGGAGATGGTAGTTAGCATGTATGTATGCATGTATGCATGCATGTATTGACAGATTGATTGGCTGGGGAGTTTTTTGTTTTTTGAGGCAGGGTCTTCTTATGTAGTAGCCCTGGCTGGCCTCAAATTTGCTGTAATCCTCTTGCCTCAGCCTCCTGAGTGCTGGGATTACAGGCATGCACCACCATGCCTGGCTAGCTAGCATGTTTTAAACCATCATCTCCTCTCAAATCTCCATCCAAATGGACAAAAGGCAGAGCCCACACTTCTTACTCCTTTCTTCATTAATCCCATACCTAGAGAGGGAAAGAGAGGAAGAGGGAACAGCAGAGTGGCCTGCATACTTTTGAGTCTCAGCTCTCAACTTTGTCCCCTCTGCTGTTTTGGTGTAGTTCTAGACAGTTAAGAGCACTAGCAAGAGGAGCACCCAAGATCCAAGGCAGCAGGGAACTAACCCAAGCACAAGCACATCCACAGTCTGCATGGATGAGGGGTAAAATGGTGGCCCTTGCTAGCCAGTCATTCCAAACACAGAGTAAGGACCCTGACCCTGAAACTGCTATGCATGATGAGGCTTTGGAGTTTAGCTATCTTAGCTACTAGGGAGCAGTATACTTGCCTTCACTATTTATTTCATACACTTTAATTTTCCTTTTTTTATACGCATATTCATCATCAGATTCGGAGTTGATGACAATTGGCCTGAGTGATAAAATAGGAAAAAAGTGATAAATAGGAATGCAACATTCTCTTCATAACACTTTCTACAATGAACATGAGTATTTATCAACTTTTGGTTTGTTTCCCACAGTAACTCTATTCCTTTAATTAAACTACTCAATCTTTCCATTATTCTTGCTTTTCCATCTTTCTTTGCTTTCTGTTAGTGCATGTTTGCAGTTCACACCAGTTACAATCACCTTGGGCAGTGCACATACGTACATACCACAGCTTGCCTTCCTAGTCCCCTCCCTCCTCCTCTAATTCCCCTAACCCCATTTTCGTTCTTGTTGATATTAATCTTAGCTCTTATTTAGGGTCTATAATGTTTACCGTCATTGAAGTGATCAGGTTCCTGTACATGGCATACCTCTATTCTATTTATTTCCCTTCTCCTCCTCACTCTTGTTCCCTTGGACCACTTCCCAGTTACAAGAGATCCATCCCCTTGTCCCCTTCTATCCATCCTTTGTCATTCTCTTTGGTTGTACTGTCCCTCACTCAAATGAGTTTGTGTGACTGATTTATTTCATTCAACATTATATCTTCTAGGTACATTCATTTTCTTAAAAATGTCTCAAATTGATCCTTCTTTATAGTCGAGTAATATTCCATTATGTAGTTACCACATTTTATCTAATTGTTTGTTGATGGGTATACAGGCTGTTTCCAGGATTTAGCTATTATGAACTGTGCTGCAATAAACATTGGTATTCATGTATTGCTGTAGTAGGATGACTTAAGCTCCTTGGGGAAGATAACTAGCAGGGGGGTCACTGGGTCATATGGAATTTCTAATTTCAGTTCTTTGAGAAATCTCCATAATGATTTCCATAGTAGTTATACTAATTTACGTTCCCACCAACAAGGTAGGAATGCTTTTGTTTTTGTTTTGAAACTGGGTCTGGCTATGCAAGTCAGGCTGGCCTTGGCTCACTTTGTAGCCTAGGCTGGCCTTGAACCCCAGCAATCCTCCTGTCTCAGCCTCCCAAGTGCTAGGACTATAGGCATGTACAACCATGCCTGGTTGTCATGGTTATTTTTCTCTTGTTGTTGAGACCAAATACCTGACACCCAAAATGAAGGAAGGAAAGGTTTTTTTAGCTCACAGTTTGTGGAAGTTTCAGTCCATACTCAGCTGACTCCAAGGTAGAGTGGTACATGACAGAGGGCAGCAGTTCACAAGGGTAGAAAAGAGCAAAACATGGGCTGGAGAGATGGCTCAGTGGTCTAAAGCACCTACTTGAAACAAGCTTGTCAAAGCACAGGGACTGTGGTTCGATCCCCCAGCACCACATGCCAGCCAGCCCCGCCCCCTGGTGGGCTGAGCTGGCCACACACACACACAATAAATAAATGTAATAAATAAATAATTTTTAAAAAAAAGTTATTTAAAAAAAAAGAAAAGAGCAAAACAGCAAGAGGAAAAGGAAGAAGTAGCAGCAACAACAGCAACAGAGAGCAAGCCTGCCTCCAGGCTATCTGCCCCAGGCCAGGTATAGCACTAACATCCATAATCCCAGCAGCACTCACACCCACAATCCTAGCACTGGATCATCAATTAATCACAAACTCTAGAAGTCTGCCCCATAACTGCATGAGGCTTTGGGAAAACAACTGCACACAAACCATAACACTGGCTGAGGGTTCCTTTTTCACTACAGCTTCATACTCACTTGGGTAGTACAAGCTTATTTTTACCACACAGCCTCACCAGCACTTATTACTGTTCGATTTCTTGATGACAACCATTCTTTCTGGAATAAGATGAAATTCATGCATTGCTTTATTCCCTCTCTCACATACTTTCAAAAGGAGATATCTGAGATCTGATATATCTGATATCTGAGATATCTGATATCTGAGTAACTGGGATCTGTCAGAGAATGTGGATTCAAACAGTTTTGGTACAGGAGAAAAACTGATCAGGAAAGTGTCTAGTGGACTGTCATTATTTTTGCTGTTGTTGTGGAACTGGGGGCTGAACCTAGGGTCTTTGCACTGAGCTATATCCCCCAATTCTTTTTGTTTTTTTTTTTTTTGAGACAGGATCTAGGTTGCTAAGTTACACAGGCTGGGCTCAAACTTGCAATCCTACTGCCTCAGCCTTAAAAAAATGCTGAAATTACAGGTGTGCAACACTCTACCTACCCTGTCATTCTTTGAGAAGGATAGAGAGGCAGAGAAGGAAAGAAGAGCCTCGGAACAGGGAGGCTTTTCCTCACTGATGCTCTGTAGCCTGAAGCCAGAACCTGCTGCTTTTGTGGACAAATGGCTCTGGCAGTAGTCATGCATAGCAGTGGCCCTTTGCCTCCCAGGGCACACGTGATGAACCCCCCTCTGGTCCTTGGCTGACCTCACCATTTGGGTCAGAGGTTCCAGGAGGTTGAAATTTGCTATCTTTTTCTATTTTCCAAATAGTGTATGATAAGTGTGATATACTTTTGTGACAAGAGAGAATACTTACAATGCCTGTTATAGGGCTTGTTTATATCTATTACAGAAAGGAATGTTAATCTATTTCCACCATGTTTACTACTTTTAAACTGCCAAGTTGATGGGCTTTTGTTAACTTATTAACTACTCCAGCTACTTAAACTTCACTCATCTTGATTTTCTGGTACACGGACATTCTTGGTTCTCATCTCACCTTTCCATCCACTCCTATCTACTCACTTGTCTTCCCCAACTCAACCACAAGGTTTACCCATAGCGCTCTTGTGCCAATTCAATTAATACCTAAAAATTGGGTTGCTAATCCTACTATCTATGTGTCAATCAAATGTATTATATCCAGCCCTGCTGGAGATCACTATCAAGTAACTCTGAGCAGAATTTAAATCAACCAATTGGCTTTTCATGTTTATTTGTGAGTCTGTCTAAGGCATGGGCTCCTTGTCTTGAGACGGGCAGCGGACTTGTAGTAAATGAACCTTTGTGAGTCACTGGTCCCAAATGAGGCCTGTAGTGGCCTGTGAAGCCATGATGCCTCAAATGATAAAGCCACAGCCAATGACACTTTACTCCAACCTCAATTAACTAGATAAAGACTGTAGCCACAGGTATCTCATTCCTGTGGTGAAGACCTGCTTGGAAATAACTTAATTCTCCTAAATTAACCTAATGTATTACTCGGAGAAATCCTTGAGGGGACTTCCAAGGTCCTTGAATGGTCCTGCTCAGATTTCTACCTTTCTTTAGTATTTATCTCCTCTGTTTGATGACTAAATCAATACAGGTCACCCAGGGAGGATCTTAGTCTTAGCCCCAAGAAAATCTCAACTCCGCTAGAGGGTTTTGATTCTCCTGGAACCCTAAAATCATACCACTGGACTCTTTTATTTAAACCTGCACTGTACACTTGTTTGGGAGATTGTGGGCCTGATCAGTCCACATAACTAAGGGACAACATTAACGCATTAACTGGTACCAAAACAGGGATGTGAAATCTTTGGACTGGTAAATTTTACCCTGAACAACAAAAAGTTGACCTAGAGTGGAAAGTGTGGGAGCAGAGAAGGCCTTCAAAGGAAGAAACCTTCACCAACAACACATGGAGAAAAGTGGGAAGAGAAGCATTCCACAAGGAATAGGGGTGAGTCTTCCCACTGTGAACAAGCTGTTTTATCTAGAAATAAAATAGGCCAAAATTTTTGATGCAAGGAGCGAAGATACATGCAGTTGCTCCAAAGCTTACTCAAATGCTCAGGGGCTCATGTGCCAACAACAAAAGACCTAAACAAAAATGTTACAAGAGGTAACCAAATATAATCCATGGTTTCCTCAGACAGGCACTATAGATATTGACAATTGAGAAAAAGTTGGTAAAAGTCTAAAAAATGCAAACAGTAGAGGAAAAATAATTTCCCAAGATCTTCAACTTGGAACACGTTCATTCAGTTTTAAATCCGTTGCAGGGCTCACAGTCAATAATCTGTGATTTGGACACAGAAGATAAAAAACAGCTTCTGACAGAGACAATTTGCTGCCAAAGCAGAGTTTTAAAAGGGACCACCTTGTCAGGAGCAGGAGCCTTTAAAAAGAACATCCCATCTAGAAAATTACAAATTTTAAAGGGAGCAGTCGCAAAAGGGAAATCACTGATACCCCTGCTTGCTTCCCAGTTGGAACTTAGCAAAATAATCTTAAAAGGGAGACTGTTTCTCATTTACCTTTTGAAACTTAGACACTAAAAAAATCTTAAAATGTTGTTCATAATGGGGTCCAAAGTCCAGTTACTTAGGAGTTTTATAGAATGTTTTGGATACATATCAATTGATACCGTATATCAAGCGTTTAGCACAAACATACTTATTTCCTGCTCAATTTTTTTTTAATGTATTTGGTACAGGGTCTCACTATGCAGCTCAGACTCATAGTGATCCTCCTGTTTTCAGCCTCCCCAGTGCTGGGATTACAGGTGTGTGCCACCATTGGGTCTCTGTGGTCAGCTCAGCAAGCCCTGGGGTGGGGCCTGTACAGCATGGGGTGCTGGGGATTAAATTTCAGTCCCTATGCTTACCTAAGCAGGTGCTTAGTCTTGCTGAGCTATTTCTTTTCTTTTTCTTTTT
>NW_004524856.1:1189920-1192437 GCF_000260255.1 Octodon degus
TTTTTTTTTTGTTGTTGTTGTGGTACTGAGGATCAAACTCAGGATGTTGTGCTTGCCAGGCAGGCACTTATGCTGCTGAGCTATCTCCCTGGCCTACCTGCTCAATTTCTTCATTTTGATGTACAATTCAAAAAATCATATCTCAGAGCAGGCTCATATAAACAGAGTGAGTCCTAATCCACATCTGGAAATAAATAAGGAGATGCTTTCTAGGGTGGGACTATATATACTGCTTGGGGATCAGCTCCAAGGTCCTGATGAGCTACATTCACACTTGGCAGATTCACTAAAAAGGGGATGGACAACTATTCCAGAGGATGGAACTCCTGTGCAGCTCCTTTTTCACACATCCTTCAAGGCCCTAAGGAGCCCTTTACTCAATTTGTGGCTAGATTACAAGAAACCATTCATAGACAGGTTTCAAACACACAAGCTGTGGACATTTTAATTCTACAACTGGTATATGCAAATGCTAACCAAGACTGCAAACAAGCTTTAAATTCTGTAAAAATCAACCAGAGATCTGAAAATATATATTCGATCTTGTCAGGATACAGGAACTAAATCATATAAGACAACTATTGATGTTCCAGGTTATGGCCAATTTTGCCAGTGCAACAGAGGGCAATATAAAATGTTTCAACTATGGAAAAATGGAACATATTAGAAAAAAATTGCAGAGTTCTTATTGGATCTAATGAGACAGTTGCTGTGACTGTCCCATTCAGCCCAACTTCTTTCCTGCTCCTACTAGCCCTAATCCAACTCCCTACCTGGAGGGCCTATGGATTGGGGTGGTACCTACCATGCACAGGTGTGATGATGTTGATTCTAGGTTTATCAATTATTCATCATCATTAATCCCTCCCTGTGCTCTATTGACTGTTAAATGTTTTGAATATCAGCCACACTGTCTTACTTTTCTTGTTGCTGAGACAAAAATACCCAACACCCACAAGTTAAAGGAAGAAAGGTTTCTTTAGTTCACAGTTTGTAGAGGTTTCAGTCCAGAATCCACCAAGGCAGGGTAGCATGGCAGGCAGGCATTGCAGAGGAAAAACAGTTCATGGTGAGCAGTAAGGAGCAAAGCACAAAACAAGCTTCTTTCTGTCCCTTATATTGTATCCAGTATTAGGGCAATGCCAACCCAATTAGTGGACTGATATAGTAATCATCCACCCTTAATCCTAGCATTGCACCATGAGTCAGTCACACAGCCTAGATCCAGCCACCTCTGGAAAAGCCTCACCTATGACCACATGAGGCTTTGGGGCAAGGGACATCTAAACACAAGCCATAACACCTGCCTACAGGCCCCACAATTTCAATATGTCTACAAATGAACTCATTGCTTTCCTCCCCAAATCTACTCTTCCTATAGTCTCCTATGGATTTTCTTTAAATGTTTGTTCAATGTCTATCTTGCAGTAGCTGTAATAAACTTAATTTTTCTATTTAAAAATCAGACACCAAAAAAATCAGGTACAGCTAGGCATGGTGGCACATCCCTGTAATCTCAGCTTTTAGGAGGCTGAAGCAGGAGGATCACTGTGAGTTAAAAGGCCAGCCTAAACTACACAGTGAGACCCTGTCTCAAAAAGATAAAAAAAGAAAGGTACATTTTTATTATCAAAGACTTTATTATGAACAATATTATAAAAATAAATATTTCTCAGGAACCATGACAGACCATCTAAGATGAAAATAACAGCAAAGGAAATAGTGTTTGTTCAAGTCATCAAGGAATTCACCCAAAGGGTTAATTTTCCAGTGTGAAAATCATATTTCAATAAACCTTACTAAAAATGTATAATTATAATTTAAAAACCTAATAATTTCCAATTACTGGTTTTATACACTGCCTTATTTGCTTTTAGAATTTAGGCTGACTTCAACTGAGGACTTTAAATGAGTTTCCACATACTCCCATCAGGTGTGACACTAGTTGCTCACATATTGCAAAAACAGGGGTTATGTGCTCATTTTGGCAGCACATATACTTAAAAAAATAGAAGCTATGGATGCAGCTTAGAGGGCGAGCAAAGGCTTAATATGAAAGAGACCCTGGATATGATCTGCAGCACCATATATGCACAAAAAATGAATTCAAACTCACTAACTTGGGCTCGGGGTGAGGCCCTCAGTTCAATCCTCAGCATCAAAACCAAAGCACAATAAAAAACTTAAACAGAAGAAAAAATGGGATGAGGAAAAGGACAAATGAAAGAAGGGGAAAAGATATATTTATGTATATATGCAAGATAATTTAAATGCTAATTGTACTGCTAATTTCTGCTTTTGCCAATTTTTGTCTTCTGAAAGGAGCAGTTCATTTTTTTAATTTTTTTCCTCTTTTGAATTTCTTGTAAGTTTTTTGTTACTGTTTTGTGTGTTTTTAAACCAATTTTGCACATTTATATCTGGTAAGCTAAACAACTAATCTGATGATAACACCATGCAATACAGCAACCATTGTTGAATTCCTATTGCTTTGCTCAGTAAATTTTTATATCCCTA
>NW_004524856.1:1192582-1198393 GCF_000260255.1 Octodon degus
TGCTGGGGGATTGAACCGTGATCCCTGATGCCTTGCCAAGCTTGTTCTAAGTAGGTGCTTTAGACCACTGAGCCATCTCTCCAGCCCCACTATTTTGTATTCTTTAAAAAAAAAAAAAACTTCAACAGAGATAATCAGAGGTAACCAGGAAAAAAATCTTATTACCTAATAGCACTATTTGGCTTAATGGGGGAAGAGGAGGAATTTGCAATTTATATTCCCTCACTAATTCAAGGAATTAATGTGAAAACCATAACAAAGTGATACGTGCTTTGAATTTATTCCAGTGATTTTTTTTTTAGCACTCCCTATCACTGATACATGGAAAATGACCAGGTCTCACTCTAGCCAGAGCAGAGGGCTAACCACAGGAATGTAGATAAGGCTGGAAGATGTTAGGCCAAATCACAGAGAGCTATAAATACTGAGTTAAGCAGCTTGATTTCTACATGATGTGCTATCTAAATTAGGCATCAATATATCAAAGCAATGCTTCAGGAGATTCTTCTGGAAATGGAGTGCAAAGTGGATCAGAAGAAAAAGAAATCAGGGTGAGGATCCATCTTTTTGACCAGTGGAGCTCAGCAACTGCCTGGATACTACAAGGTCCTGAGTTCGATTCCTAGTACCAGGAAAAAAATTAAAAGTCAACCATTACAATGCTGATGAGTACAACAGTGATCACAGAGGAAATGTTCTTACCCAGAACATCAAAGCTTTCTCTTTTATTCTTTTTTTTTTTTTTTTTTTTTTTTTTGGTGAAGGGGAGAGCCAGGGATTGAACTCAGGCTCTTGTGCTTGCCAGGGAAGCGCTTATTCCACTGAGCCATCTCCCCGGCCCTTAAAGTTTTCTCTTTTAAAAATGGTTAAGGGAGATGAGGAGAAAAAATGGCAGAGTAGTGAGTGCCAGCAACTCAGCTTCTCTAGGACAGTGTCTAGAGTCTGGAAAAAGGTAGCACTGGGATGAATCAAAGAAAGAAGTTATCTAGAAGGAGGGAACTGACAAAGAAAAAAAAGGATTGAAAGACACAGAAGAAATAAAATAATTGCAGAAAAGAGAGGGGACCCTCTGCAAACTGTGGCTAAGAGCAGCTGGCCAGCCACCATCCAGGAGACAGAATAAAGCTAAAAACTTTTTCTTCATGGAGAACCACACTGGGACTGAGAATCAGTGACAGTTGGAATCTCCAAGGAAAACCCAGGACACCGCTTCCACAGTGGTCTTCCACAGTTAACAGTTGGTGACTGACCTCTGCCTGCATCTGTTGCCATAAGTGCAGAATGAGAGCTGGCAGACACCATCCTAGGGAAGGGCTCAGCATTCGAGCCTGGGTCCCAGAGAAGTCCTTGGCTCCAAGCCATGCCCCATGCTGTTGAGTCCCCAGCGTGGATGAGGGAAGGACAGCACGGGAGATGGCCAGCAGTTAGAGAGCAGGCAGGAGTCTGGCTGAGAGGCTGGGGCTGCTCAACATGGACGCAGGTCCTGCGGTCACAGGCCAGGTGCAGCCCGAGTTACACAGCACTGGAAGGTCACATTGGTGCCCTGCCCTCACTGTATGTGGGTGTCTGCTTCCAGCACCATTCTGGGGGTGGACTGCACCTTAGATCTCCAGCAGATAGAGATACATCTTGGTTTGAGCTCCGCTCTTTAATCCCAGAGGCTATGGAAGACAGCCACAGGTCCAAAATAATAGAAAATGTTTTCTTTTTTTCTTCTGTTTTCCTTCTGTTCACCCCCCATTTTATTCCAATATTTTTCTGAGAGAGAGAGAGAGAGAGAGAGAGAGAGAGAGAGAGAGAGAGAGAACGAACATATATGAGCTTCTCTTCTTGCCTTCTGCTCTAGTTGATAGAGGGTTAGAGAATTCCCCTTTTGTCCTTATTTTCCTTTCATATTTCTGAGACAGGGTTTCACTATACAGTTTGGTCTAGACTCAAACTCACTTTGTAGCCCAGGTTGGCCTCAAAATCACAGCAATACTCCTGCCTCAGCCTCCCAAGAGCTGAGATTACAGGTGTGTGCCACCACACAGCTCCTTTGTCCCTTTTTATTCCTTCTACTTTTTCCCTTATCTTTTCTCTTGAATTCTTTTTCCTGTTTCCTCTCTTTATTTTTCTTTCTCTTTTCTCCCCCTTTTCAATTGGTATCCCTTTAATTTTTTCTCTAATATTTATATTAGTCATATTCTCTCTTCTTATCCCCCTTTCCTTTCACAGGTTTTATATCCAGTTTTCCCTGCTATTCCCACCTAAATATATAATGTACCTCTACCACTATCAGGATCTTAGCCCCCTCCTATTTCCTCCTTCTTACACCACAGAGCTTTAAGAAATTTAAGGAAAAAAAAAACAACTTTTTTTTTATTTCTTCTCCCTCTGGTGTTACCCAGTCTCCAACCCCCTGGGCTTTAGACAACTGATTCTATAAAATTACTGTTGAATGCTTGTTTTTTACCATAACAGGAGACATAGCTACTACACTTAGGGTTGACTTAGGCCAAGACTTGGGCTAATATGATACTTACAATACAACTATGGATTTCTTTTCTAGGCTAAAGGGAGATGCAGAATTGGGTCTCCTGGTATATTCTCAACTTGCCCAGACAGAAACCACTGCAACTGATTTGTCTGCATAGGCATACTCCTGATTCAGTGGACAATTTTGGGCCAGCGAATCATCTCCCAATTCCACCATCACACCCAGGAAGAGGTACAGCAAGAGTTCCTAACCCAAGAACTCACACTGGATCCGACTCTGCAGGAATGCCTGCAACCTGGCTGAGAGAAGTCCTGTGTGTGAGTTAGCTTCAGTGTTGCAGTGGAAGATTCAAAGGAGCTGTTCGGGTGTGAGTGCTCAGACTCTCTGGCAAAGAAGTTATGTGTAATTGCATCCACTGTCTCACTGGAATATTCAATCTGTGTGGCCAATGGATATCTTATGGGTTTGAGTTGTTTGTTTCTTGATTCAATAATGTGGGTTATGATCTTTCATGGTCTTATCTGTTTGATAAGTTTTTACTTTTGTGCATTTTTTCTTCCATTGGCTCTAGGATCTCTCCCTCTTCTCAGCTCCCTATCTACTTTCTTCACCTCAACCTCCCACAGCAATTCTACTATCATATATTTTTCTTTTTCCAAATATATAAACTTCTCTCCCAAGCATTTAATTCCCCATACATTGCTCCCCACAGTCACTCCTTTCTTCTCTAGCACTAACCCTCACTTCTCCCCACCCTAAGCCTTTGGCTTTTCCATATCTTTGCTAGCCTATTGTCTTCTCTATCAGCAAGTTCTGACCACCACACAGCTTCCTTCAATCACAAAGTAAACCTCCTTCCTCCCATATCATGTCCCTACCCCACAGATACCCTGTTAAAACTCTCAACACTAAGCCTTCAACTCAACTGAATGGACTCCAGCAGAACTAGACTCACATCAAACTTTTCTTCTCATCTATCACCTTCTCCCCACTTCAAGCCTCCCACTTCACATCTTACACTCCTCCTCCAACCATCTTCCACTTTCCTTGCTCACCTCACCTACCTCACTGCAGAGCAACTACAAATAATAAACTGTCACAGTGTGCACAGAGGACAAAGGGGGATGTAATGGTAAGGACTGTCATACAGAAGTGATTTGAGATTGAAACTGTTCATGCTGTTATAAGCACAAGTAATTCATTCTGCAAAACATAGGGATAGAGTCCAAATCACTTAAAATAACACAAGGAGTAAATACTAGCAGTGGATGTATGAAGCTAAAAATTATTCACAGAGAGGCAACACCTTACTAACCTTCTCCACATAAGCCACAAACTCTCCTCACTCTTCTAGACTTCAACCTACTTTACCCCTTCTAAAACAGAGAGGAAAAGGGAGGGATATATATATATATATATATATATATAGAGAGAGAGAGAGAGAGAGAGAGAGAGAGAGATATTCACACACATAGGAGCATGGGGAAACATGACAACAGAAGACCCCCCCAAGGTCTACGTCTTCCAACTCTACTAAGGCAGAGAAGGTGTCACAAATGGAGAGGAAAACAAAGACCAAGTAGCAGAACTCTATGAAAGGTTTATAGAAGAAAAGAAATTAGATGAGTTCAAAGAGGAAATAAACCAAAAATTCATTTCAAAGCAATATCACTCAGTATGCCCACAGTCAATTCAGGGAAAATAAGTAAAAAAATTGGACAAGCTAACTAAATCAGTTCAAAGTTTTATTGACAGATTCCACAAAGATACAGAGCCGGGCAAGGTGGTGCACACCTGTAATCCTAGCACGTGGGAGACTGAAACAAGAGGATGATGGTGAGCTCAAGGCCAGCCTGAGCTACATAACAAGATCCTGTCTCAAACAACAACAAAAAGTATTGAATTCTCAAAAAACATTAGTCAGAAATACCTGAAATTTTTTAAAAAGCTGTATACAATAAATTGCAGAAACGACCAATGTGAAGATAGTATCTGAACATGTGTAAATATCATATTGTCTCCCTAGTATAAGAACTCAAAAGAGGAATTACATATAGAAAGGTACAACACAAATAAAAGAAAAGCGAGAACTTGAGGATTGGACAATGAGGAGTGGGCAAGGAGAAAAGCTGGGAAACATGACAGGGGCAAAACCATGCATTTGTACGCACAAGATGGGTGGGGCAGTGATCCTGGGGGACATCAGCAGGTTTTTGAGACTAGCAGTTGGCTGGTGGGATTCTCATCCTGACTAATTGTATATGCACACCTGTAATCCTGTGCTTGTAAGCCAGGTGGCTGCACTGAGGATGGCGATGTGTAATAGAGGGGTCACTCTTGGAGTACCTGCCATCCTAGTTTTCTAAATATGGACTTCTTCTCATGACATACCAATTACTGTCATACTGTCTCTCAATTAAAGGGCTTAAAAAAAAGGTTAATAAATGGGGAAAAAAAAAGACACAAGAATAAGAAAAAAAGCAAGCACAAGGGCCTGAGTATAATCCCCGGTTCCGAAAAAAAAAAAAAATCACAGGTCTGTCCTGTTACAATTCTGTATATGGTTAGATTTCTAAATTTCTTTGTAAAAATATGTAAATGTTTATTTCTAGTTTTTTAAAATTATTTTTCTTTCATATTCTGTAAGGACTTAAAGTTCAACATATCAATATTTGATAGAAAATACCTGTTCCATGATATGCCAAAGATGTTTGATATTTAGACAGATACGGTAAACGGAACTGCATATATTGCAGGTTAATAATAAGCTTCTCTTCTGGAGGGTTAACAACCTAATTTAGCAGATCAAAATTGGAGAAAAGGAAGGGCTTCAAGGACAGCCAACATTTTGGCCCTAGCCTTCCAAGGTCAGTGAAGACTCGGGACATAGGAGAACCTGTACTGTAACATCATGTAACTCAGTTGTGCTCCAAATTTTCTGATCAAGGAAATTATGGAGCCACAGAGGAATGTGATCAATGATGTATAGTGTGCCTGGGAAGAGTCACATGGAGAGAAAATGTTCTCTCAGGCTTTCACAGAGAGCAAATTGGTCAAGCAATGGCTGTGACTCATCCTCATGGCTGACACTGACAAAGGATCTATAAAATGTGGTATAGGGCTATGGGATAAATCCTGAGAGTACTTGACTGGCCTTATCAGATACAAAAGTTACATTTCTTGTTATATAGGTCTTGCTTTATCTTGGTCTTAACTATCCAGCAGAAAAGTATAAAAATGAGGTATATAAAGTAAAGCTGGGCTGGTGAGATGGCTCAGTGGTCTAAAGCACCTACTTAGAACAAGCTTAGCAAAGCACAAGGGACCACGGT
>NW_004524856.1:1199113-1200354 GCF_000260255.1 Octodon degus
TTGAAACTGTCTCATTGCTATTTGTTTCTCAATAAAACTATGGAAAAATAAATAAATAAATAATAAAAAAGATAGTATCTGAAACTGAGGACAAAATAGTAAACTGTGACAAAATACTCAAAGATGCCACACACAAAAATAAAAGAAGGACAACAGAAAAAAAGCTAGGCACAGTGGAACACATCTGTAATCCCAGCACTCAGAGGAGGCTGAGGCAGGAGGATCACTATCAGTCTGAGGCCAATCTGGGCTACATAGTGAGTTCAAAGCTGACCTAAACACCATGATGAGACTCTGTGACAAAAAAGAAAAAAAGACCATTCAACAGCTAGTAGATGGCAACCTAAGGCTAATTGGAGTTAGAGAAAAGCTAGAAGACAACAGATGAATTTACTAACATGTTTGTAGGAATCATGGAAGAAAATTTCCAAACATAAGAAAAGAGCTTAAAATACAAGTAACTGATGCTTAGAGAACACCAAACAAATAATAAACTGTCACACTGTGCATAGAGAACAGACGGGGGAAAATGTAAATGCAAGGACTGTCTCACGGAAGACAGAATCAGTCTTTTCCTCCCGGGCTGTCTGAGGCTCTGTTGCCATCATGAATGACACAGTAACTATCCAAGCCCAGAAGTTCATGACCAACTGACTTCTTCAAAGTAAACAAATGGTTATTGATGTCCTTCACTCTGGGAAAGCAACAGTATCTAAGACAGAAATTCGGGGAAAACTCGCCAAAATGTACAAGACCATACCAGATGCCATTTTTGTGTTTGGATTCAGAACCCATTTTGGTGGTGGCAAGATGACTGGCTTTGGCATGATTTATGATCCCCTGGATTATGCAAAGAAAAATGAGCCCAAACATAGACTTGCAAGACATGGTCTGTATAAGAAGAAAAAGACCTCAAGAAAGCAGCGGAAGGAACACAAGAACAGAGTGAAGAAAGTCAGGGGCACCGCAAAGGCTAAGGTTGGTGCTGGCAAAAAGTGCGCTGGAGATTGGAGAAGAGCCAAAGGAGTAGAGATTCTGCAGTGCCTCTCTGCAGTGACTGTGACTTTTTTCACGATAAGATTTAATAAACTGTAAAACCTTCAAATAAAAAGAGAAGTGATAGAATCAAACAGCTTGATTAAAAAAGAAACTCACCAAGGCATATCCTTATTAAATTGTCAAATATACAGCAAAAAAAAATCACGTATAAAGGTAAACCAATTAGAAGTAGATTTCTCTCT
>NW_004524856.1:1201276-1243099 GCF_000260255.1 Octodon degus
AATTAATTAATTAATTAATTTTTTAAAAAGTTGTTTAAAAAAAAAACAGATTACATACTATTTCACAAAACCTGCTTAATTAAGTAAATATAAAACAATTGTAATTATCCCTTGCATACTATCAGACCACTAGAAATCAAAGACAGGGGTCCAGGTTGATAGCTCAGTAGAATAAATGCTTGCCTGGCAAGTGCAAGGGCCCTTTCAATCCCCCCCCCAAAAAAAAATCACAGAAAAGGTAGAAGCTCCTGGAAAATTAACAGCACTCCTAAATAACCAATGGGTCACAGAACAAACCTTAGAAGAAATTTTAAAATTTCTGGAAGTTAATAACAATGACTTTGTAAGTCACCAAAACTTGTGGGACACTATGAAAGCAGTTCTAAGACAAAAATTCATCACAATCAATGCTCACATTAGGAAAACAGAGTAAGCTCAAATGACCTTATCAGGAATCAAAGCTCAGTGCCTCTTATTGGGTGACAGACACCAATACCACACTTTTCTAATGAAAATATTTACTGTAGCTTAATGATAGCTGGCTATGGGTCTCAGCAACTGTGCTGGGGGAATATAGGAAGCAATCTTTGTGTTTACCCACTTAGCAGATGAACGGCAGGATGTATGCACATGTATCAACAGGTGAGTTTTACCCACCTTACACTCTGTGTCACACTTCTGTGTATTAATAATTTGTTTTGCTTAAATGTTTTCTTTTGATTTTTCTTATAGAATTAGCCCAGTTCAATACAATGTCACATGAAAATCTGCCTGTACAACTTTGGGAGGAGGTTGAAAGTGAGTCATCATGTGACTCGGCAACCAATGATGACTGATCATGTAAACCAGAGAAGTTATAATGGTGAGACACAACATGATATGACAGACAGAAAGTATAGAATGAGGCTGGGCAAGGTGGTACACATCTATAATCCCAGTATTCAGGAGGCTGAAGCAGGAGGATCACTGTGAGACCAGCCTAGGCTACAAAGTGAGTTTAAGGCCAGCCTGAACTGCGTAGTGAGACCCTGTCTAAAAAAGACAAAAAGAAAAGTATAGAATGCATAGAATGAAGACCTTGATTCAGATGAGAAAGAAAACCGTAACGTAAGTAAGTATTTGACTAGTCAAAATGCTTTAAAATGGTCATGTATACATGAATGAACCAACATTTGAACTAAGTCCAAAAAAAGTTATTAGGCTCTTGCTGGGGTGAAACCTACTGGATAGAATGCTGTTGGGAATTGTTTCTAATGGACAATACACTACAAGGTGTTGTGAAACACACTAATACTAAAATAGAAATAACACATTCTATATGCACAAATAGTAATACTCAAAAATATGTTCATCATGACATCACTATCTAAACTAAAAACTTTCATAGCAGGACTTTATTATTCTAAAAATCAGAAACTAAAGGATTTATGGAGAACTGACAAATGTGATGTTGAGATTTTTAGAATAAAGATACTTAAAGAGGGGCTGGTGAGATGGCTCAGTGGTCTAAAGCACCTACTTAGAACAAGCTTAGCAAAGCACAGGGACCGCGGTTCAATCCCCCAGCACCACATGCCAGCCAGCCCTGCCCCCTGGTGGGCTGAGCTGGCCACACACACACACACACACACACACACACACACACACAAATAAATAAATAAAAATTAAAAAAAAAAAGATACTTAAAGAGATTTGGTTTCCTTCAAAATTGCCTATGTTTTGAGGACAAAAAGACACACCAAGAAGGAAAAAATTGGCTGCTAGTTGCTCATTTTGAAATCTTTGGTTTTCAACCCTCAAGCAATTTATACACTGTCGGAATACAAACAACTTGCATCATTTCATGGTTATTGTAGCTTTTGATGATGTGTGTTAAATAAACCTTTCAAATATAGAAAAATAAATGTCCTGGTAGATGGAAACACATTTTACACCTTGAATTTAAAATTTTCTCTTGGAAAAAAAAATAATAAAATAAAAAATAAAATTTTCTCTTGGAACTCAACCACCAGGTATTTATTGTGCAATAATAAATTATATGACTTTGTGAACAGATTTGTGGCACCTATTTCTTTTTTTTCTTTTTCTTTTTCCTTTTTTCCTTTTGAGACAGTCTTGATATGCAGTTCAGGCTGGCCTTAAGTTCACTTTGTAGCCAAGGCTGGTCTTGAACTCTCAATGATCCTCCTACCTCAGCCTCTTGAGTCTCGGATTACAGCTTATTTCAAAAAGTAACCAAAATATCACATAATACAACTGGTTCACTAGTTACTCACTGATGTTACATTTGTTAAAAGTACAACAGTTAACCAGCACAGGAACTATTAAGAACAAAGTGGAGGGTCACAAAAAAGGCGCAAATTCAGAATAGAGAAACGCATAATACAATGTTTGGATTTCAGAAAGGCCTAATATTGGCCTTGTATTTGGCAAAGAAAAAAAAGCAGTATTGATACTGCCAACCTTACACCAAGATGATAAGACTGATATTGAAGCTAAGCATAGTAGTTCAGGCCTGTAATCCCAGCACTCAAGATCCTGTGAGTTCAAGGTCAGCCTGTGCTACACAGTGAGCCTGTGCTACCTAGTGAGTTCAAGAGTTCAGAGGGCTAATAAGCACTTACCTGGCAAGTACAAGGATCTAAGTTTCATCATCAGCCCCACATGCTGTGTGGCCTCCAGAATCCTGGGCGAGCCATCTCACCTGGGAACCCCAGGAACCAGGCATGTAGTGCATGCCTGTAATCCCAGCACTCCAGAAATTGAGACAGGAGGATTGCTATGAGTTCAAGATCAACCTGGAGGCTACAAAAGTGAGTACAAGGCCAGCCCAAACTGCATAGGGAGACCCTGTCTCAAAAAAAAATTAACAGCAAATCCTCAACACAAATGAAGACAGAAATGGTCATATTTTACAACAAAAAAAAAGGTGAAATAAATGTTATACGGCAACTATGATGTTGCATTGACCAATGGTTCTATTTTACTTGAACTTAAACATGTCAGACAGAAATAGTTTTACAGTTTACAAAGAAAAGAACAAGTGCAGTGCAAAGAATCAGACAGAAATCTTCTTAGAGGTTTGAGACTAGAATTGATAAATGGTCGATTATGACAGAGAAAGAACAATATGTATCTGCTCAAAGAACTCCACAAAAGAATTTTGGAGCAGACCTCTGAACACATACATGTCTTGGTTACTTTTCTCTCATTGCTGAGACAAAATACCTGACACCCCAAATTAAGGAAGAAAAGGTTTATTTAGCTCACAGTTAGTGGGGTTTCACTCCATACTCACCTGGCTCCAAGGCAGAGTGGTACATGGCAGAGGGCAGCAGTTCATGGCAGCAGAAAAGAGCAAGACAGCAAGAGCAAAAAGGCAGGAGCAGAAGCAGCAGCACAGAGGCAAGCCTCTCTCTCCTTTCCTTATATTGCCTTTAGGCTATCTGCCCAGGGTGGGTATAGCATTCACACCCATAATCCCACAACTATAATCCCAGTAGCACTCATACCCACAATCCCAGCATTGGATCATGAATTAATCACAAACTCTAGAAATCCACCCCAGTGACTAGATGAGGCTTTCAGGGGGACACATAGATACAAATCATAACAACACAAAAGTGAAATGTCACAAAAACCTATTAAGAAAATAGGAAGACCAGAAGATGTCACATATGCCCTAACAAAGAAGACAAGAAAACAAAATATACATGCTACTAGTGTGAGCAATACTATGTATATGGAACATGCTGTTCATATGTGTGAAAACTGCCTTAGGTGTAATAATTGAAATGAAGATTATTATGTGGTAGAGTGTTATTTGTATTTTCATCATAGTTCATATAAGAATTTATTTCTTATAAGTTGAACTAAATTCAGAAATTTTAAATCTTTAAATATTTATTGCTTACTCCTTTCTACTTTGAGAATTTTAATTATATGAATATAAGTTTCTTGGTTTTGACACAGTGAACTATTATGACTGATCTGTAAATTCTTTCTTCATTTTTATTTTGGACAGTTTCTATTGTTATATTCATTTATGTTTGTAAATAATTTATTTTCAATTTGCAATCTATTAAAAAAAACAAAATTTAATCTGCTAAAAGAAAAGAATTTATTTCTAACAGATTTAGTGAGCAAAAAAGCAACTGACATGGAAAATGTTTATTGTAAACATAGTTATTAAAAATATAATAATTTTATTTTATTGGTCATTACTTTCCTATTAAGTACACATTGCATAATATAATAAAACCCATAAAGTTAAGATAAATAATCCATTAATAGAAATACTCCTAAAAAATAAATGTGGATGTTATATACCCACTTAATGCTCCTTTTTAGGAAATATTACCTAAAACACCAGTTAAGATACTTGAGAAACAATACAGACCCAAATCAAAATTAAGGAGGAAAATTATTAAGATAAGAGTAGAAATCAAAGAAACAGACTAAAAAAGAAACTTTAAAAAAATTTAATGACTCAAAGGCTGGTTCTTTGAATAAATAAATAAAAGAGAAAGAAATACTGACATCAATGCACTTAGAAACGTAAAAGATAAAATCGTAACAGACACTATCAAAATCCAGAAGACAGTAACTACTTTTTTTTTTCTTTTTCAGACAGTGTCTTGCTATGCAGTTCAGGCTAGCCTTAAGCACACTTTGTAACTCAGGCTGGCCTAGAACTCAGATCCTTCTGCTTCAGCCTCCTGAGTGCTGGGATTACAGGTGTGTACTACCACACCCAGTTGGCAGTAACTACTTTGAAAAAAGAAATTATATTCTAATAAATTGGCAAATTTTGAAGAAATAGATTCTTAGACTTATACAAATTACCAAACCTAACACAGGAAGATACAAATACGCTTAACAACCCAATAACAAGCAATGAAATTGACAGTAATAAAGAATCTATCTACCAACTAAAAAATACCTATGACCTGACTGCTGAATTCTACAAAACTTTAAGGGATGTTACATCACCAATATTCCTTAAGCTCTTCAAAGAAATTGAAAGGAATAGAGGGCTCCCAAAGTCATTTATAGAATCCAGTGTCTCCCTGATGCCAAAATCGAAGACCTAAAGAACACCACCAAAAAAACTCTTAGAATTAATAAAGAACTTAATCTATGTAACAGGATACAAGGTCAACACATAAAAATTATTAGCATTTGTGTATACCAATAAACTCAATAGAAGGAAATTATGAAAATAGTACTATTGACAGTAGCTGCAAAAAAAATGAAACACACAGGCTGGGGAGATAGCTCAGCAGTCTAAGCACCTGCCTGGCAAGTGCAAGGACCTGAGTTTAATGCCTGGTACCTCATGCTGTGCTGGCCCTGAAACTGGGCATGATAGCATGTGCCTGTAATCCCAGCACTGGGGAGGCTGAGACAGGAGGATCACTAAGAATCTGAACCAGATAGCAAGACCCCATAACAAATAAACAAACAAAAATTCAAAAAAAAAAGAAAAATGAAATATAGCCGGGCATGGTAGTGCACATCTGTAATCACAGCACTCAGAAGGCTGAGGCAATAGGAGCCTTGCAAATTCAAGACCAGCCTATACTACAAAGTGAGCTCAAGGCCAGTGTGAATTGCACAGCAAGACTCTGTCTCATAAAGAAAAATGAAATATCTACAAATTAACAACTAAGGAAGTGAAAGACCTCTACAAAGAAAACTACAGTACTCTGAAAAAAGGTTGAAGAGGACACCAAAAAAATGGAAAGATGGAAAAAAAAAATGGAAAGATATATCCTGATCTTGGATAGATAGAACCAATATTGTCAAAACAGCCATATTCCCAAAATTGTTACACAGATTCAATATAGTCCCAATCAAAATACCAACAGTATACTTTACAAAACTAGAGAAAACAATACTAAAATTCATATGGAACCAGAAGAGACTCAGAATAGCAAAAGCAATTTCAGTCACAAGTGCAAAGCAGGAAGCCTTACAAAAACAAGCTATACTACAAAGAACAATAAGAAATCAAATAACAAGGGCCAGCCAGAAAGCTCAGCAGACTAGGGATCCGATCCCCTGTATGCTGTGCCGTGCCGTGCCATGCCATGCCATGCCATCCCCAATCCTGGGGTATGCTGAGACTACTAGGTGTGGTGGTGCACACCTGTAATTCTAGCACTTGGGAGCCTGAAAACAAGATCACTACAAGTCCAATCTGTGTAGTGAAACCCTGTAGACCCTGTACTAAATACATTTTTAAAAATCAAATAACAAATACTGGCGTGGCTGTGGTGAAAAAGGAGCCCTCCTGCCTTCTTAATACAACCATTGTGGAAATCAGTATGAAGATTTCTTAAAGAACTGACATTATAAAGTCCATATGACCCAGTGACTCCCACTGCTACATCTCCTTCCCGAAGAGCTTAAGACAACACACTATAGTGATACATGTGTATCAATGTTTATAGCAGCACAATTCATAATAGCTAAATCCTGGAAGTAGCCTGTATACCCATCAACAGAAGACTGCATAAAGAAAATGTGGCACCTATATATAACAGACTACTACTTGGCTCTAAAGAAGGACTACTTGAGACATTTACAGGAAAATGGACACAGCCGGAAAATATAGTTGAGTGAAATAAACAAGACATACAAACTTAAACAATGCATTATACTTCTCAAATTATAAAGAGAATGATAAAAGGATAGAAGGGGACAAGGGGATGGATCTCTTGCGAGAGGGAAGTGGTCCAAGAGAGCAAGGGGTAAGGAAGAGGGGAAGGGGAAATAAATCGAATTAAGACATGCTGTGTACAGGAACCTGATAACCTCAATCAATGTAAATTGCCCAGGATACAGTTCAGTGGCCCAGCACCTGTCCAGCAAGTACAAGGTCCTGAGTTTGATTCCCGGTACAAAAAAGAAATGGCAAATCAATGTAAATATTATAAGCCATAACATGATCTAAGATTAATAATATCAAAAAAGAATGAAAATCAGGGTAGGGGAATTAAAGAAAGAGGAGGGAGGGAGGAGGAAAGGGGATTAAAAACAAAGCAACAAGCTGTGGTATGCACACGTACCCACTCCCCAAAATGATTATAAACTGCATGTACTGAAAACATGTGCTAATAAAAATTTTTAAAGAAAAAAGGTCAAGTTTCAGTAGTTTTCCTACTTACTCGATCTGGCTTTTCCATACAACCTGTTTGTCAACTAAATCAGAGAAAAGGAGAACAGCATTAGTAAGCATGTGAAACATGATAAAATCTCATTGTCCATGTCTTTAACTTCCCAAAGCCAAAGCCCATAAATCATAGCTGGTGAAATTTACATTTACCTAGGGCCAGAGGTGTGGCTCACTGGCAGAGCATATGCCTACACACATAAGCCCTTGGGTTCCAGCCCTGGCACACACACACCAAAAAAGAAAAAAAAAGCACCTCCCCTGCAAAACAGGAAATAAAACAAAGGAGACCCAGGAGGCACATAAAGGTAAAAGAAATAAGTTGGAAAAGAAGCAAAGATAACTTCCTCTGCTCTAGAGAGTAGAGACATAAACTTCATTTGACCAACTTAGAGCCTTAAAAGAGACAATTCTAGGACCAGCTTAAACATCACAAATGTTTCAGTCATCTACTTGAACCTTACCGCTCTGAGTACATGCTACTTACCAGATTGGTAGTTTTCACTGTTGGCTGAACTCACACTAACAATGTAACTGCAAGATAAGAAAGAGGCTTTTTAAAAGTGGGCTATCAGCTTTTGGCCAGAACTGCCATCTTCCAGTAATTTGCCAAAATGACTAACACAAAGGGCAAGAAGAGGGCAACCCAGTATATGTTCTCCAGGTCTTTTAGAAAACATAGGGTTGTTCCTTTGGTAACATACATTTGAATCTACAAAAAGGGTGATATTGTAGGCATCAAGGGAACGGGTACTGTGCAAAAAGGAACGCCACACAAATGCTACCATGACTAAACACATTTGAAACCACGATCAAATGAAATATTAACATTGTAAGTGGACATAATATTTTTGTGGTTAGCAGGGACTTTGTCAAAATATTAACAGCAATTTTCTCTATGTGGTAAAATTTAAGATAAAGTTTTTCCTTAAGCTGTGCATTGCCTATGAATTCTAATACAGTTTTTAAAGTAAAAAGAAAACAAATGCTACCATGGCATAACAGGAAGCGTCTACAGTGTCACCCAGCATGCTGTTGGCATTGTTGTAAACAAGCAAGTTAAGGGCAAGATCCTTGCCAAGAGGATTAATGTGCGTATTGAGCACATTAAACACTCAGGACAGGACTGGGGAGTTGGCTCAGTAGAATAAAGTGCTTGCCTGGCCAGTGCAAGGGCCTGAGTTCAATCCTCAGTTCCGCAAAAAAATAAAAACAATAAAAGTAAATAAGCACTCAAGAGAGTCATGATGCCCTGCGTCAAGGAAAATGATCAGAAAGAAGATGACATTGGGCTGGTGAGATGGCTCAGTGGTCTAAAGCACCTACTTAAAACAAGCTTAGCAAAGCACAAGGTAACATCCCCCAGCGATTCAATCCCCCAGCACCACATGCCAGCCAGCCCCACCCCCAGGTGGGCTGAGCTGGCCACACACACACAAAGATAAATAAATAAAATAAATAAATTTTTAAAAAAAAAGAAAGAAAGAGGATGACATGAAGGAAAAAGATGCCTGGGTTCAACTGAAGAGCCAGCCTGCCCCATCCAGAGAAGCGCACTTTGTGAGAACCAATGGGAAAGAGCCTGAGGTGTTGGAACCTATTCCCTGTGAATTCATGGAATAAGCTGGGGATGGTGCTCTGCCATTCAGCACCTAATTGGCAGCTAAGTTTCCTAGGTCCTACTTAAAAATATCATCCTGTGTTATAAGAATGGTTTTCTTTTTTTTTCTTTTTTGTGGAACTGGGGATTGAACTCAGGCCCTTGCGCTTGCCAGGGAAGTGCTTATTCCACTGAGCCATCTCCCCGGCCACAAGGATGGTTTTCTCAGTTCAACAAGTATGTGGTACCTTTTTAATCTCATAAATATCTGGAACAGGGCTGGTCAGATGGCTCAGTGGTCTAAAGCACCTACTTAGAACAAGCTTAGCAAAGCACAAGGACTGTGGTTCAATCCCCCAGCACCACATGCCAGCCAGATCCGCCCCCTGGTGGGCTGAGCTGGCCACACACACAAAAATAAATAAATACAATTTTAAATAAATAAACAAATAAATAAATATCTGGAACAGATTTTCATTCTATCTAGTAATTGTGTCCAGTCTACTATTCAATGCTTTTCTTACTGAAAGATATTGCTGAGGTATTATGCAGGTATATACCCAAATATCCAAATATTTATGAAATATTTATATTGGCTTGAAGATCCTGTAAATCACCATGGGGAAAAGATACATCAAAATAAATAGAAGTCAGGGCTGACGAGATACGTCAGTAGACGAGATACGTCAGTAGATGGAGCGCCTGCTTAGGCAAGCACAGGGACTGGGATTTAATCCCCGGCAACGGAGTCTGGTGTAGTGGCACAAGCCTGTAATCCCAGTGCTGGGGAGGCTCAAAGCAGAAGGATCACTATGAGCCTGAGCTGCATAGTGAGACCCTATACAAAATACATAAACAAAAATAAATAAAAGTCACTTCAGTTAAACAAATGGAAGTCCATTTCAGTTAAATAAGTTGTTTAAAACACAAAAAAGTGGGCCATCTACATCATATGCAACCAAACATCAAAAATTCCAAGTAAATGAAAAGAATAAACAATCCAAGTTTCTGAACTATATAAGGTTTGAAGGGCTTTAAGCCCTTACGAAAAAATTAAGATCACAATAGAGGTAAAAAGAAAAAATTACAGGCAACAAGCTATTCTTCTCTTTACTGGTGAATGAAAGCTAAAGGAAGAATATCAGCTGCACATCAACTCCCAGGAAAAGGCTGTTTTCTGCCAAGGATTTATTTCTACTTACATATTCTAAACAAAACCTAAATCCTGAGAAAGTGGCCACAGGGCACTGGGACAAAGCTCAGTGACACAGAGCTTGTCTAAGATACATTAGGCCCCAGGTTCGAGCCCAGGGATGGCAGTGGGCACAGGGGAAGGACTTGAGAATGAAGAAACTATTTAAATTCAAAAGGACAAAAGGGCTCGGAGGTCCTGTTTGGGTATTACTGCTTGGAGAGGGGCTACTTGGTGGGACTGCCAGCTAGGTAAATGGACAGGTACTCAAGTCTGTTTCACAAGGAGTCCATAAAGGTGAGATATGTTCATTCATTTGAATCTTACTACAAGGAATATTCACAATATCATTTTACATGTGTAAGTCTACATATTACTATCAGTTAAAAATTAAGAAAAAAAATACTAAAAAGAATAGTTTCAGGGCTGCGGGGGTAGCTCAGAGGCAGAGCAATTGCCCAGCATTGTGAGACCCTGGGTTCCATGCCCAGCACTATGGGAAAAATGAAATAAAAATAAAGAAAAGAATGTAGCTATTCCCTGCAGAAAGCCACAATATCAGTGTCTCCTGTTTGTCTGCTTCACAATTTCCCAGAAGCCTTGGCACTCATCCACTATCCTGTACAGGCCCCTCCATTGCTACAGCTTACCAGTACTGCCTGAGGGGATGCCAAAGCAAATTCCTGCTCAGACCACTCACCACAGCCCCTGATTTCACACATTCAAATCTCAGCCCAGGGCTGGGGAGATAGCTCAGCTGCACAAGCACCTGCCTGTCAAGTGCAAGGTCCTGAGTTCAATCCCCAGTACCAGAAAATAAATAAAAAGGCAGTTTTAGGGGGCCAGGGAGATGCTTCAGTAGAATAAGTGTTTGCCTGGCAAGCACAAGGGCCTGAGTTCAATCCCTGGTTCTGGAAAAAAAAAATCACAGACCACAGAAATCATACTGCATTAACAGCTTTACTGCTGAAGGCTGGCTACATCATAGGTGATCTTATCACTAGTTATCAAAGAGGAGATGAAAATGCTAAAAGAAGTACAAATAATAGCTACAAAGGAGTTCAGATTTTATATATATAAAGAGACGCAAGCACTTTAGGATGTTTAGTTTGACCTAGAGATCAGTACTGGACTAACTATATATTTCAGTGTTTCAAGATAGAAGCTGTCAGCCAGGCACACACCTATAATTCCAGCACTGAGGAAGCTGAGGCAGAGGGATCACGGGTTCGAGGCTAACCTAGGCTACATAGTGAACTCAAAGCCAGCCTGAACTACACGGCAAGACCCTGTCTCAAAACAATCACAACAACAAAAAAACATACAAACTGGCTCATCTCTTTGACTAATTTTCCTATTTATCAATTACTGCATGCTTTTATTATTCAAGTTTTTAAAATCAAGAATATAAACTCTTACTGGTTTTTCAACTATGGGTCAATATAACCTTGGTTATCAAAGCACAGCACTATATACAAACTAAAATGTGATTCTTAACTCATCTATTTCCTTACACATATACACATTGAGAACTTAGGCAGAAATAACCAGGAATTAAAAATATGACAAAAGGGGCCAGAGAGATAGCTCAGAGGTATAAGCACCTACCTGGCAAGCACAAGGACCCAAGTTTGATTGATGCCTGGGCACACCATCTCACCCTGGCCAGAACCACGTGTGATGGCACATGCCTATAATCCTAGCACTCTAGAAGATGAGCTAGGGGGATCTCTGCAAGTTCGAGATCAGCCTGGGGGCTACAAAAGTGAGCACAAGGCCAGCTCAAACTGCATAGTGAGACCCTGTCTCAAAAAAAAGACAAAAAATAGTTACATGGCAGAGAGTCCACCCTAATTCCTAAAGACAAAATATCAAATTCTAGGTTGGATAATAATGAATAGGAGGCCCACATTACTGTTACTAGGAAATATATCTACTTCAAGAAGAGTCAGTTGGCTTTAACCAGAATTCTACTATAAATGGACATAAAAAGCCAGGTGTGGAGGTGCACACCTATAACTGCAACACTTTGGGAGACCAAGACTGAAAGATAGCAAGTTTGAGCCTAGCCTGAGCAATTTAGTAATTTAAAAAGACTCTAGAGGCTGCAGATGTAGTTAAGTATAAGGCCGTGAGCTCAATATCTAATACCAAAAAAAAGAAAGAAAAAAACCTCAAAAAATACATATTTTTTGGCTTGTTTTCGTTTTGTTTCAGACTAGGTCTCACTATGTAGCACAGTCTGGCCTCAAGCTTGTGGTGATCCTTCTGCCTCAGTCTCCCGAGTCCTGGAGTTACAGGCATGTACCACCATGCTGGATTCAAAAATCTTATAGAGGATCCAGAAAACAATCTCTTTTAAAATGGTGCAACAGGGGGCCAGAGAGATGGCTCAGTAGAATAAGTGCTTCCCTGGCGAGCACAAGGGTCTGAATTCAATCCCCGGTTCTGGGGGAAAAAAAGTGGGGCAACAGGGGCTGGGGATTTAAGTTGGTGACTCAGTGCTTGCCTGGCAAACACAAGGTCCTGAGTTTGATTCCTAGTACCCACAAAAATAAAAATAAAATGGGACAACAACAATAATAAACAAATAAAATGGATCAACAGAGCTAGGCCCAAAAGAGAGGGCACTAGCTAGGCATGGTGGCACATACCCATTATCCCCATCAGGAAGCTGAGGCAGGAAGATCACCAGTTTGAGGCCAGACTGAACTAAATAGGAAGTTCAAGTCCAGCCTAAACTACATAAGACCCTGTCTTAAGAGGGAAGAGGGCAATGAACTGTACAGACTATATATGTTTTTACATGATTACAGAAAAGATCTAGAAGAAATTCAGAATTATTACTTTTTTTATGAATTTAGGACAAGGTCTACAGGATCTCACTATGCAGATCAGACTCGATCAGACTCATAGTGATTGTCCTGTTTTCAGCCTCCTAAGTTCTGGGATTACAGGCACACGCCACCACGCCCAGTCTCAATCGCTGTCTCAGCATGCCCACCAGCATGGCATGCCAGGGGTTGAGCCCCAGCCACTGTGCTCTGCCAAAGCAGGCGCTTTAGTCCACTGAGCTATCTGGCTGGCCCTCAGAATTATTACTTCTGAATAATGAGAGGGTATGTCTGTGTCTGTGAGTGTACTTTCATATTGTATTTGATATGCTTCTGTATTATTTTTACCACAGACTATTCCCTTGGTGATTTCTGCAATTCAATAAATTTTACAATTAAATCCAATGAGAGAGCTTAGTGGCAGAGTATTTACCTAGAGAATTGGGTTCAAGCCTCACACACATATAAATTATATATACTCTGTGGTTCATTCACATATTTATTCAACATTTATTAGGCATCTACTACATGCTTGGTACAAGGGCTATAAAATGAATAAGACTTCCAAGAATTTCCAGGCATGGTGGCACATACTTGTAATCCTAGCACTTGAGAGAGGCTGAGGTAGGAAGGACACCATGATTTCCAGGCCAATTTAAACTACATAGAAGACCCTGTCCCAAAAAAAAACTTCAAAAAAAAACAAAAAACAAAAAATCTTCCAAGGATCATACGGTCTAGTGCTAAAGACAAGAAATAGGCAATTTTCATAAGCTTCAACTCCAAAACAACTAGAATCAGAAAACACAGTTTTAATAAGCATCCCCAGTCAAATCTGATGCAAGAAGCTAGAAGACAAGTTAACTGGTTATTACAAGTATTATAGCTGAAGCATAAGCACCTGCCTGACAAGCACAAGGTCCAGAGTTTGATCCCTGGTACCAGAGTTCAAGGGCAACAAGAGCTACATAGTAAGAACCTATCTCATTAAAATAAAAAAGGAAAAGAAAATAACAACAGCATACTAAGTAAATTTGAAGGCTGGAGAGATAGCTCAGAGGCATTAGCACATACCTGGCAAGTGTAAGGTCCCAAGTTCAATCCCAGGCCCCACATGCCGCCCCGGAGCCAAGCATGGTAGGGCATGCTTGTAATCCCAGCACTCGTGAGGTTGAGCCAGGAGGATCATGCGAGTTCGAGACTGGCTTTGGGACTATAAAAGTGAGCACAAGACCAGCTCGAACTGCAGAGCGAGACCCTGTCTCAAACAAACAAACAAACAAACAACAACAACAAAACAGTATTTCCACATATCATCAGAGCTATCTTTCTGCTTATTTTTCTTTCTTTCTTTTTCTTTTTTTTTTTTTTTTTTTTTTGAGATGGGTCTCACCTTTTTGCTTAGGCTGGTCTTGAATTCCATGGCTAAGCAAGCCTCTAGCCTTTGCCTCCTGGGTAGCCAGGATATAGGCTAGCTCCACTGCACTGGCTTCCTCAAGGTTATAATGTTATAGTGTTAATAAACCAAAATTCTTGGGCTAAAACAGCCTACTGAATATCAAAGAATACCCCTTACGGGGCCAGGGAGATAGCTCAGTGGACTAAGTGCTTGCCTGGCAAGCACATGGTCCTGAGTTCAATCCCTGGTACCAGAAAAAATAAAGTAAAATAAAAAAGAATACTCCTTAGGTTCTGACTGGTCCTCTAGCTCCTGTGTTATACTGGCTTCAGCAGGACTTCTGCCTTCAGACTGTTCCATCCCTCTCTCCTTCACTCTGTTAATGGGCAGATACTGGTACCTTGTACAATACTGGGAGGAGAAAGACAGAAACCCTACCAACCTATCTGTTATCATACTGACCTCTGCATCTTCTGTCGTTAACTAGAACAAACCCAGTCTCATCACTTACAGCAGTCTCAAAGGTGTTTTGCTTCTTTTTCTGAGACAGGGTCTCACTATGTAGTTCAGGTTGGCTTTGAACTGACTATGTAGGACAGGCTGGCCTTGAACTTGCAATGGTCCTCCTACCTCAGCCTCCCGACCATGCCACCATATCGTTTCAAGGCTGTTATTGCTGCACTTCTAGCACTCTGTGCTGGATCATTGCTTTCTTTTTTCCTGAACATTCACCCTATCTCTAAATCCCAAGTCCCCCACTTTTATGTTAACAGCCTTGAGCTCTTCTCTAAACTCCAGCTGTCTTGACATCTTGGGTCTTTACTTATGAAGTATTTAAAAACATAAATTGGCCAGGCCCCTGGAGACAGCTCAGCAGTCTAAGCACCTGCCTAGGCAAGTGCAAGGACTGAGGTTCAATTCCTGGTACTGCATGCCATGCAAGCCCTACCCTGAGCACTCCAAGTCAGCCACCAAGACCAGGCATGGTGGCACACTCATGCAATTCCAGCACTGGGGAAGCTGAGACAGGAGGATCATTACAAGTCTGAGCTGCGTAGCGAGACCCTATAAAGTTCTCTGGAACCTTTAAAGAGATCCTGGAGACCACCCAGTCTGTGGGCTGCAACATGGATAGCCGGCACCCTCATAGTATCATAGATGACATCAACAAGTGTTGTAGAGTGCCCAGCTAGCTAAGGAGCATAAGAAGGTACATCAATTAAAAGATGATCTGACAACCAGTAAAAAAAAAACTATTAAAAGCACACATACAATTCTGGCACTTTTGGAGGCTGAGGCACAAGGATCTAAAGTTTTAGCCCAGCATGAACAGTTTGGTGACTTAGAAAGACCCCATCTCAAAAAAAGGGAGGGGGACTAGGAATGTAGCTCAATGCAAATTCCCTGGGTTCAATTCCTAGTATCTAAATAAATACAAAAAGAATAATTGATAAAATACAATATATTGTGTATTCATCTACATCTCCCCACTATTAACAACTTACCACAGTATATCATTATTTCCCACCTAGACTTCTACAATATCAAGTTCTTGGGCATCAGTTATAAAAGAACATTTTCCATAAGGCTATTGTGAAACATAAATAAGAGAGTATCTGCTCTCCTCTGTGTGTCTATGGGATCATCCCTTCTGCCCATCACAACATTTATCATATCCCCATAATTGCTAGCTTATATGTATCGTCTTCCACCCCTGATTAGGTAATCTACGTAAGGACATGGAATTGTCATGTGTTTTACATTGTTCAAAAAAAAAGAGTCAGGATTCACAGCCAGGCACAGAAGCACACGCCCGTAGTCCCAAGTCTGTAGTCCCAGCACTTGGGATGCTGAGGGAGGAGAATCACCACAAGTTCAAGGCCAGCCTGGGCTACACAGTGAGTTCAAGGCCAGCCTGAATTACATAGTGAGACCTGTCTCAAAAGACAAAACAAAACAAAAACCAGAAAGTCAGGACTCAATAAATCAGACACACAAGTTTAAAAATCACATTGTTTCTTTTGTATGAGAACCCTAAGGGTAAACAAGGAGCACAACAAAGACAGATATTAGGAAGCAGGAAAAACAAGTTCAAATGGGAAGGGGAACAAGGGAAATGGGGAAGGAAAAGAGATTTAAAAACACAAGAATGGAAGAAAAAAATGAAAAAAAAAAAGCTGTGAATGGGAGAGGAAAAATGATTGAAAGGAGGGGAGAAGAACAGGGAAAAAATAACTAAGATATATTATGTACAGGAACAAATTCCCTAAGATGAACATAAGCACTATGTATGGCAGTATGTACTAAAAAAAATTTTGAGTAAAAAAGATTAAAACTATTTGTAAAGTTCTTTATAAGTAAAACACCTTTTATCATATATAAAGCAAATATTTCTCCAGTTCTACTTGCCATCATTATGTCTCTTGTTTAAACTCAGAATACTTTCCCACCCCAAAATTATTGGAAACAAAATTTATGTGTTTTGTAGCACTTTTAGTAGCTTCATTTTCTTATTTTTAAATATTTGATCATGTGAAATTTATTTTGGTAAATGTTATATATTAAGAAGCCAACTCATTTTTTCTAAGTGGTTGGCAAATTATCCTCAAATTTTCTATTGATTGATTCATCTTTTCCCCACTGATCTCAAATCCTTTTTATCATGAACTCAATTTTCATATGCATTAAGTTAATTTTTACAGATAGGCCTTTCCTCCACATTACGTACTTCCATGCCTGCCTGTGGGAGAGGAAAATGGAACAGTGCTCTAGTAGAGAGAAAACTTAGAGGAGACAGAAAGCTAGTTTTAAATAACTCCTATAGTAGGGCTCACTGGTATACACCTGTAATCCCAGCTACCCAGTAGGCTGATGCAGGAAGAATGATAGTGCAGCCTGGAGGATTTAATGAGACACTGCCTCACAATAAAAAGGGGCTAGGTGCTGGGCATGGTGGCATACACCTGTAATCTCAGCACTCAGGAGACTGAGGCAGGAGGACTGCTGTGAGTTCAAGGCCAGCCTGGGCTACAAAGTGAATTCAAGGCCAGTCTCAACTGCATAGCAAGACACTGTCTCAAAATGGCAAAGAAAAAAAAGGGGGGTTGCTAGGGTCATAACTCAGTGGTAGAGCACCTCTGGATTTAACCCCCAGGATCTAAAGGGAGAAAAAACTACAGTGCAATCTCAGAAAAAAAAATACTCCATCTAGGTCTCTCAAGAGAGCAGCAACAAAATGGGACAGAAATTAAGTAACAGCAGGTCTGAATTTCATCAGAACAAATAATGTTCTAGAAATTACACATTCGATAATGTATTGTATTGCTTCGTGGAGTTGTGACTGGCAGGTCACTAACAGAAATATATAGAAGACTCATACATTGTAGAGGCTGGACTCCAACCTATTTTAGATCCTATTTTACAATTCTCATTTTAAGATTTAGCCAATTTATATACTGTGAATTCTAAATGAAATAAACATCTTTTTTGAGAAAGCTGTCTCACCAAAGGAGTCAGGCTAAACTAAGAGAAAATCTAAAACTACAGAGAGAATACAACTCTTCAATTCTCACCAGTCATCTTCAGTGTGGGACTGGCCAGATTGGCCAGGCTCTTCTTTAGATTTGTCCATTTCTGTAGTCAAGAAAAAGTTATATTTAAGAAAATCAGTACTTAGAACTAAGATATTTCTATATTCTCTATTTATCTTGATTAATTGATACAGGGTTGCATTATGCAGCTTGGACTTGTAGTGATCCTGTCTCAGCCTCCCCAGAGCCGGAATTACAGGTGTATGCCACCACGCCTAGTTCTGGGGCCAGCACGGCATGTGGTGCTGGGGATCAAACTTGGGACCTTGTGCTTACCAGACAGTACTTAGACCACCGAACTATCTCCCGAGCTCTGTATTTACCTTTGGGCAGTCTCTTTGCCTCAATTAATCTTTCTGAGACAGTTTCACTATGCAGTTCAGCCTGGCCTTGAATTCACTTTGTAGCTCAGAGTAGCCTGAAACTCACAGCAATTCTCCTGCCTCAGCCTCCCAAGTGCTAGGATTATAGGCATGGGCCACCATACCTGGTTCTTCACCCTAATATAAAGCTGAAGTTTTACTCTGAAGAGGGTTTGTTTTGACCTGCCCACCAAAACTGGCAGTTGAACCAACATATTCATACTGAGACTGGGTCTTGTTAAATTGCTAAATTGTCCAAGATATGCTCAAATTTGTGATCCTACTGCCTCAGCCTCCTCAGCCTCCTCATCCTCCCCAGCCTCCCACTGTAGTGAGATTACTGGAAGGTACCATCCTTGGTGGCACGAGAGGCATTTTAAATTTGTTTTAATGCAGGCTTTCCTTGGATGAGTAGACTACAGATGCCCTCGTGATGGCACTTGCCTATAGTCCTAACACTCAAGAGGCAGAGGCAAGAGACTCAAGCCCAGAAGTACATAACACACCCTCCCAAAAAGGTACCCCTAGAGAAATGTTTATCACTCCCTGAGCCTACCTCACTAGGGTTCTTTGCAGATTAATCAGAAAAACCCAAAGTAAACTGGCCCCTGAATTTAACTCAGTTCAAATTGCCACCCCTGAGGCTACAAAGACATTCATTAACCCAAATCAGATAAAAATTTTCCTCCCAGAAAGGCTTTAGCATTTCCTCACCTCTATTCAGTCCCCTCACTCCCAAAGGGATTCTAATCCCCACACCCCCAGCCAATCTTCCCCAAAGAAATTTTCTACTTAGTATCAGGCATCAACCCCTCCAATCCCTCTCATTACACCTTATTCAGAACTCTAACCCAGGCTTTCCAGGGCAAACCATCACTGCCCTTTCTGTACCCCTTCTATCCAGCCTCCATTCCACCGCTGCTTACTTCTGCTGCCCTCCTGCACCTGAGGAATGAAAGATACAAAAAGCCCAAAATTGAGCTGGGTGAGCCTCTGCCTGCTGGGCTTCCACCAATCGGGCCTCAAACCTTCCACCCACCCTTTCCCCACCCCAATGACCTCAGGAGGGCTCCTACCAATGAAGACTCCAATCCTCCATTCACCCTTCCACCATCATAATGGCCTCAGCAGGGCTCCCATCACTGAGGCATCGAACCCTCCACCCTTCCCCCTTCAGTAGAACCCCCACCTTTCTAACATGAGGATCCCCCCTCCCACCACACGGACCCATCAGCTTCAAACCCTTACCTCCCAACTTATTTTTTAATATTCTTTAAAGAATATAGGGGGCTGAGGAGATAGCACACTGGAATAAGTGCTTGCCTGGCAAGCACAAGGTCCTGAGTTTGATTCCTGGTACCACCAAAAAAAAAAAAAAAACACATTAAAGAGAATATAGAGGGCTGGTGAGATGGCTCAGTGGTCTAAAGCACCTACTTAGAACAAGCTAAGCTAAGCAAAGCACAGGGACCGCGGTTCAATCCCCCACCACCACATGCCAGCCAGCCCCGCCCCCTGGTGGGCTGAGCTGGCCACACACACAAAATAAATATATAAATAAACAAACTTTTTAAAAAAAGATAATATAGAGGGGCCGGGGGGATGGCTCAGTGGAATAAGTGCTTCCCTAGCAAGCACAAGGGCATGAGTTCAATTCCCAGTTCCGGAAAAAAAAAATAGGATAGTAATATAAAAGAAAAAATTTAGAGGGCCAGTGGTCTCAAGTACTTGCTTAGTTAGCAGTTCAATTCCTAGCACACACCACGCCAGCCCCGCCCCCAGGGCAGGCTGAGCCAGCCACAAAAAAGAAAAAATTAGAAATAACACGGAATTTCACCGAACTTTTACCTCAACTCGCAAGCCGGTCCTCTGGGGATTCGGCACCGACCACACCCATCGTTCCCCAGGCCTCCACTTTGATACTTCCACCCTACCTCACCAGCAGGTGTTTCTTCAGTCGCCACACGAGTACCCACCCAAGCTCTCATCCCCTATACTGGCCTCAAGGTCCTGGTCGAAAACTGCCCCTCTATCCACACACGCTCCACTATACCCCCACCAGGTTCTCTACCCTCACCATTCACCATGTATGTCATACCAGGTATCGTTTTTAAAACCAAAACCAGCTGGACATGGTAGCACACGCCTGTAATCTTGCACTCCGGGAGGCTCTAGCAAGTATCTCTCTGAGAGAACTGAAGGTCAGTCTGGGCTACAGAAGCGAGTTACAGGCTAGCCAATACTATTTGGCGAGACCCTGTCTCAGAAATACCCTAAGTCAATACAATTAAAAAACCAAAACCAGCCAGGGAGATAGCTCAGCGGCATAAGCGCCTACCTGGCAAGCACAAGGTCCAGAGTCTGAACCCTGGCACCACAAAACCAAAAATATCCCAATACTGTCATTTTATCTTGGGTTGGGCAACGGAAAATACGTTAAATATTTGTCCCAAGATTTACGAAAGTCTGAGGTTGTGTATGGTCATTTTACTTAAACCTGACAAACTAATATTCATCTAAAGCCACTAGTCACTTACCTGACATGGCTCCGCTGCGGCGACTCGACCTCTGGTGGCGACTCGACGACCTCTGGCGGTGACTCGACCTCGGCAACGGACTCCACCCCCCACCCCGACCACCGACTCCACCCCGGCCAGGGACTCGGCCTCGGCCGCGGACTTGGCCTCGGCCTCGGCCGCGGACTTGGCCTCGGCCTCGGCCGCGACCTCGACCTCGAGCACCCACTACCTCAGGTGCTGAGGACCAGCAAGTACAACCTCCCAGAAAGGCAGGCAACCCGAGACTGAGGTGAACCTGACTAGCCACGACCTTTTATAGAAACGTAAACAAAGGGGGTGTGGCTCCCAAGTGACGTGGCCCCGCCTTCCCTGGACCGACCAATCCAAACAGAGCTCACAATAACAACTTCTCTTTTAACCTATGAAAAGGTGTGAAGCAAAATTTCCACACCTAGTCACACTACTTCCGGAAGAGGGCGGGGGGGGGGATTATTACTCTGACAGAATGTCACACGACGCCATTTCCACAGACCTCACAGAATGAAGCCCGATTCTGTGAATGGCCTCTAAATTGTCTTTTTGAGTAAAAAAAAAAAAAAGCTGAGGCCAGCGATACAACTCAGTGGCACAGCGCCTGCTAGCAAGCACAAGGTCCCGAGTTTGAGTCCCAGTACCAAAAATAAAGCAAGCAAGCCAGTCTGAATAGTATAGGACACCCTATCTCAAAAAATTAAAAGTATCTAAGGCCAAGCTGAGTCCTCCTTTAAAGTTTTATGCTAGGGCCGGGGAGATAGTTCAGTGGAATAAGTGCCTGCCTGGCAAGTACAGGGCCCTAAATTCAATCCCCGGTACCGCAAAATAAAGAAAGAAAGAAAGAAAGAAAGAAAGAAAGAAAGAAAGAAAGAAAGAAAGAAAGAAAGAAAGAAAGAAAGAAAGAAAGAAAGTAAGTTTTATGCTTGTAAGAACTTGAATAAGTGAGGCTTGTTCCCTACTTGAGTCCCCCAAACTGCTAATCGTGTCTGCCCTGGAAATGCCTTTAACTTTTAGCTAGCAGGAAAAAGGCCATTCTCACTCCTAGATAAGAGCAAGACAATAACCCAATATGATGTAGGAGCACTGAATTAGGAAATTCATTTCCAGAACCATCAGAACTCTAGAAATAAAAAGTTTTTTTACTTTTTAAGTATTTTCATACTTACTCCAAACACCAAGAAAAACAAATGGAAGAAATGGTTTGGGGGGGGGGAGATGAGATAGCTCAGTGGCCTAAAGCACCAGCTTATGCAAGCTTAGGCAGGCGCAGGGGTTGGAGCTCAACACCTGGCACCACATGCCGTGCCAGACCTGCCCTCAAGGGTGGTCTGAGCCGGCCAAGAAAAATTAAAAAAAATTTTTACACTGTACCCTTTTCCCCATCAGACACATATTTCATAATTTTAAGCATTTGGCTAACACAATACAAATAAATCATCCCTGTATTTGATCATTTTCTGTGGTAAGCATTGTTCCAAATGTTTTATGTAGATTTGTTTATATTTTTAATGATATTTCAAGAAGTAGGCAACAAACAGGGTATGATCCAGCCACTTTGGATGCTTAGGCCTGGGCAACATAGCAATACCTGTACCCAAGTAAAAAAGGAGCTACCTTAGTGCTCATTTTGAGATCAAATGACCAGAAAGTGTCAGACCTGAGATTCAAACTCCAATAGGGTTAACTGCAAAACTCCTCACACACCAAACTGTTTCTAAGTGTAAAGGTACTCTAAGTTGATAGGGTGCTAGATAAAAGAGCTGTTCATTATTACTAATAACCAACTTGCAAATGAAGCCACCTCCTTATTGTATAAGCCTCCTTCATAAAATTCCCTGGAGGTTTGGGCAAGGACCCTAAATGTTAGCTATAAAAATACATATGCTTCAAGGGCTGGCAAGAGAATTCAGTGGAACACACACCTGCTTAGGCAAAAGCAGGGGTGGGGGGGGCTGAGGGGATGGCTCAATGGAATAATCACTTCCCTGGCAAGCGCAAGGGCCTGAGTTCAATCCCTGGTTCCACAAAAAAAAAGCAGGGAGGTGGGGGGCAGGGTTGGGTTGTTCAATCCCCAGCACCATGTGCCACACCAGCCAGCACAGCACTCCCCGCCCCAGCTCTGAGCAGGCCACAAGACCAGGTGTGGTGGTTCATGCCGTAATCCCAGCGCTGCGGAGGCTGAAAACAGGAGGATCACTGAGTCAGAGCTGCATGGTGAGACCCTGTACAAAACACATTTTTAAAAAAGACACATATGCCTCAAACAAGAGCAGGTTAAGACTAGGATAAAAACTTTAAAGTGTTTTATGCCTAGCATGGTGGTGTATGCCTGCAATCCCATCACTCTAGGAGGCTAACATATGAGAATCTGAAGTTCGAGGTCACCCTGAGTTAAAGCAAGACCCTGTCACAAATAAAAGTAAAAGTACCAGGGATGTATCTCAGTATGAAGATCCAGGGTTCAATTCCAAATATCTCAAAAAATAAAAGGCATGGGGCCGGGGGGATGGCTCAGTAGAATAAGCGCTTGCCTGGCAAGCACAAGGGCCTGAGTTCAAAACCCCGGTTCCACCAAAAAAATAAAATAAAAGGCAGTTCAGAGGTTATACGTTATAAGTTTATTCAAAGCGATCCAACAAGTCCTTTAGACTAAAGAAGCTGAAGTAGATAGGAAAAAAAAAAAGGGCAGAAGTAAAAATTCATGATGCGCTACACTCTACACCCTTCTTCCTACACTGTTTCAAGAAACCAACACTTGGGCTGGTGAGATGGCTCAGAGGTCTAAAGCACCTACTTAGAACAAGCGACCACGGTTCAATCCCCCAGCACCACATGCCAGCCAGCCCCGCCCCCTGGTGGGCTGAGCTGGCCACACACACACACACACACACAAATAAATAAATAAATAAATAAATAAATAAATAAAAAAGAAACCAACACTAATCCACTTTAGAGCTTTAAGCACAATGAAGACAAGCTGGAAAGTAAACCACCTGAAATTCTATTGAGAACAAATATCTATCTCCCTCTCATCTCTGAGAACAATGGTAGCCAAATAGCCTATTCAAGAGTCCTAATAAAATGAAATATTCCTCTCCGTAGTGGCTGAGTCTAACCACTTCACAAGTCAGCAAGAAAAATAAGTGCTTCAAAATGCCAAAAAAAAAGTCCACATAAAGAATGAGGCCTAGGGGCCAGGGAGATGGCTCAGTGGAATAAGCGCTTCCCTGGCAAGCTCAAGGGCCTGAGTTCAATCCCTGGTTCCCAAAAAAAAAAAGAACGAGGCCTCAACAATAAATGAGGCCACAGTAACCAAAAGAGGAACAAACATGAATTTTTTTAGGGGTCAGAGGCTTTTTTTTAATCTTCCTTTTTCTTTTCCTGAGACAAGATTCTCTATGCACTTCAGGCTGAATTTGAACTCACTAGGTAGCCCAAGATGACCTCAAACTTCCAGTGATACTTTTGCCTCAGTCTCCTGAGTACATGCACTACAAAACTCAGCTGTCTTAATTTTTTAAAATCTTTTATTTATAGACTTGGTACAGGCCCTCGCTACAAAGCTCAGACTCATAGTGATCCTCCTGCCTCAACTTTCCCGGCACTAGGATTACAGGTGTGCACCACCATGGAGGGAGGGGGACCCGGTCTTTGCATTTACCAGGTAGGCACTTAGACTGTCAAGCTATCTCCCCACCATTTTATCTTCTTCAAGGATTACATACCAATCCCAGTCTTCCGTCAGACTTGGCTGAATAAACAAAAATAATTCTTAGTATTACAGCTGCAGTAGGAAAATCTGTCCTGTTTCTTTGAAGCTGTTCAAATGTAGGTTTCACCAAGGGATGACCCCATTATTCTGTCCAGCATTCATGAGAACAGCACATAAAATACATCAGCCATATTAAGGGGAAATCATTCATTTATTGTTTAAAGATTGCAAGACAACAACTGAATTCCTGTAGCACAATTTAAATGTTTTACTTTTTTTTGATAAAGCAGAGTATAATAGAAAAAAAAATTAGTTTCCAGTAATGTCTATATCTCTATTCAGAATTAGGTCTTCCACAGAGAAATTACCTGGGAATAAAAGCCTATTACAATAAGCAAAGCTTCAACCAGAGCGGCTACTGTTCGTGCCAGGAAGTTCATCCCTATAGGAGGAATGATGTGCTATGTCAAACAGCTGTAAGGCTACAGTCTTGAGGGCATTGGAAGTATAGTATCCTATTTCACAATGAGCAGCTCAGTGAACTTTATATCAGTTTATCGGCAACCATGCTAGCAACCTTAACTGATAGCTCAATCAGATAAAAAATAACTGAGAAATCCTTTAACTGATGTCCCTTGATTTACATTGCTAAAAGGTACACACAGTTCACAAACATGTAATTCTGAAGCAGAATTACACTTAAGACTCTACTCAGATTTTGGTTAGCAGTAAGAAGCTTTCAGAAATTCAAGTTCTTCATATAATTCAATAATTTGTCAGCCAGGATACATTCAGGCAACAGCTCCAACTACAGAATAGGTTCACTGCCTCAGAGCTTTGGAAAGACATTATCTAGAACACTACTAGCAAACAAAAAGTTATCTGTGACTTGATATCATAAGTGCGGTACAGCAAGACAAACATATTTTCATATGTTGGCTTAAACCTCAAGCCCCTGACCCTTTGTGAAATTTGGTAATTTCATTCCTATGATTTTTGATACCAAGAACTGAAGCTTCAAGAGGGCTATATAAAGCTTAATTTGTACTCCATACCAAGTAACAGTGCATTTCACTATAAATGAGGCTGAATTCATATGGACTTCAAGTCCAGAAGACAGCTATTATATAATAGCCTAACAAAGTCTGCAAAGAATTAGTTTTATACATAGATGGTCCTTCAGTGATATTACCTACAACACATTTTTCAATGAATGTTACCTGATGTAGTAAAGATAACTGCAACTTACTGATCAAATATTTGAACTTATACTTACCTGGGATTTCATTTCTGCTGAAAGAAATAGGAAGAACAGGACTCACTTTAAAAAAAAAACAACTTTAGAAAGGAAGGTAAAAATCTTATCACACACTATCATTTGTGGAAGCAGCATAAAAGAGGCAGTCAAGGGTAAAACACTGGTGAAACAGGTCATAATTAAGCAAATAAACAAAACCCTATATTAATTAATGACAGTACCACAACTGTGCCCTTCATAATTAGTAAATCATTCCTAAAATTTTTCATTTGGCACCAGATGATGTGTTTAAAAGAAACACTCTGGGATGTTTTGAGTCAGACATGGTTTTGTTAGCTTAGTTACAGGAGAATTTTTAAAGAGGGTGAAGTGGAGGAGAGAAGGAAATAGGAAATAGACAAGAAAAAATCTTGAGTCATTATCTAAACCAAAAAAGCAAATAGTTTCAAACATCAGATCAAACCCTAAAATGACTGATATAGGCTCAAGTGGTTTATAAAACCTATAAAAAGACTACACCAGCAAAGTCCTCCTTAACCTGTCAGTTTAGAAACTAAAACAGGGAGCAACATTTTAGCTTAAAACCTTATCCTCAAGATAATCAAAAAGATTTCACATGATGATAAAAAAATACCTGAAACCACATATTTTTAAAATCTCCCAAACCCAAAATATAAAGGGGGTACTAATTCAGAAGACTCAATCAATCCATGGAATCACAAGGGCTGGACAACTTTTATCTCCCCTCCACACTAACCATCCCATGGAAGACCGAGGGAGATCAGACCTTCCAGACCTGGATGATGCAAAACTCTGGAGATTCCTTGTGGAACAGCATTTTTCCATCTCTTGTGTTTCTCCCTACTATGTAGGAAGCAAGTCTGGCTGTGCTATTCTATTACCATTATGTATCACCCATCTGCAACATGGCACTGTACAGATAAGTAAAAAGTATGTTATCTAGTTCCCTTTCCCCAGGAGGTTGAGGCTCAGGTATAGGGGTAATTCTCCTGTACACAGTCTTTATTAGGCTGACTCAGTGACTTCAACAGGCTTAATCATGTGGTCAGGTTTGTTGCCAGCTGCATAATGCTCCCACATCTGCAGATAGAGCCGCTCTAGTTCCATTGTATATTGTTTGGTGTTGAACAGAGGGCTAGATATTCTCTGCTTCCAGACTTTGCCACGTATTTTCTTTAGGCTGGATAATAAAAAAGAGAACCAAATTTACAAATCAGACCAGAAACTCAGAACTAGATTCTATTATACCTAGTCTTTCCCCCAGCCCCGGTACTGGGATTAAACTCTGGACCTTGCACTTGCCAGGCAGGCATTTAAGCCACTGAGCTATCTCCCTGGCTCTATACCTAGTCACCTTTGAGGCAAAATACAAGACCAAAGTTCACAATATTTTCTTCCCTGACTAACCCATTACCTGATGTTGAAAAGGGAAGGGTCAGAACATAATGGTACTACTATTAAGTATTATAAATCCACATTCTCTGAAAAACTTTAGTTCTTTCCTAAACAAGTAATCTAAAGAGCAGCAATGCTCTTTCCATTTCATCCCTTTTCTACCACTACAGTAAAGTCAAAAATTGCCAATGGTACATGACTCTTCCTACATACTTATGTTAGAATGCAAACTGCTTACAAGGTAAGCAATTTAGCAATATAAACATTAATAACCTTAAAAGTTCTTAATTTTCCAATCTATCAATAGTACTTTTCAATTTGAAAGAAATTATCAGAGACCCAGATATACATGAACATATGAACATGTAAAGATGTTCACTGAAGCATCATCTACAACAGTTCAGATATATGAATTATTCAATTTACTTTTTTTAAGATCTTGCTATGTAGCTCAGGCTAGCCTTAAATTCATAATCCTCCTGCCTCAGCCTCTCAAGTGCTGGGATCACGGGCATGTACCACCAAACATTAAAAGATTTTAATGGAACAAAAAATACTTAAGGGGAAAAGAAATATAGTATGTCTAGTGCTGTAATTTTCTACTAGTACTAAACTGAGACCTTTAGATATATAATAAAACCATTCCTAGTTACACCAAGACTATGGCTCTGTTCAGAAATAGGGGTGTCTCTTTCTTGCTGCACTACTTAATATATTAAAGAATTATTACTTCAGAATCAAAAGACAGAAAAGTCCTGTTCATTTCTGAAAGTAATGATTAAGAATTTGCTTTAATATTGGCTGTGGCAGGACTAGAAAAATGGCTTGTATATTTCTTCTGGTCTCAAGTCAATCATGTTCACAGTAATAGTACTTTCCAAAGAAGACCATGTGCTATGTAATTTAAAAAAAAAAAAACTTCTATGTCAACAGAACTGATAAACTATAATACATCCATACAATGAAATACTATTCAGCAGTAAAAAGGAATTTTCCATATGAATAGTCTATTATAGTATATGCCATATGGTGGCACACGCCTGTCATCCCAGCTCTTAGGAGGCTAAGGCAGGATGATGATTGCTGTGAGTTCCAGGCCAGCTTGGGCTACGAGGTGGGTGCAAAGCCAGCCTGAGCTGCACAGTAAAATTCTGCCAAAAAAAAAAGAGGCTCAGAACAGTATTTGTAGGGCCGGGGAGATGGCTCAGTAGAATAAACGCTTCCCTGGCAAGTGCAAGGGCCTGAGTTTAATCCCCAGTTCCGTGAAAAAAAAAAAAAACAACAGTAGTTGTCTCTGGGAATTCACAAAGGGGATGAATGGAGAAGCAACATGAAAGAACTTGCTGGTATCTTTCTGTATCTTGACAGGGATTTGGGTTACAAAGGCTACATCTCAAAGCTCACTGAATGATTAAGGTTTTTGTTTCACTGTATAATCAATTCGGCCTCAGAAAAAAAGTAGCCCTGAATTCTAATCCCCCCCCCACCACCAAACCAGGGATTGAACTCAGGCCCTTATGTTTGCCAGGGAAGCACTTATTCCACTGAGCCATCTCCTCCGGCCCCTTAAATTCTAATTAATAATATTGCTAAGTATTTAAGGAAAAGTATACTGATGTCTGCCATTTATTTCAAAATTTAAGGGCCGGCGAGATAGTTCAGTGGACTAAGTGCCTGCTTTGGCAAGCACAGGGACCAGGATTCAATCCCTAGTCCCGCACGCCATGCCAGCCCTGCCTGCAGGGTGTGCTGAGCCAGCAACCAGTCCGGGCATGGTGGCGCATACCTGTAATCCCAGCACTGGGGAGGCTGAAACAGGAGAATTACTACAAGTCTGAGCTTGTAGTGAAACCCTGTACCAAATACATAAATGAAAAAAAAATTATCATATAATGCAAGGTGTGGTGGCACACACCTATAATACCAAATCTAGGAAGCTGAGGTAGGAAAATCATAAGTATGAGGCCAGCCTGGGCTACAGAGTAAGTTCAAGGCCAGCCTGGACTACACAACAAGAACCTCTGAAACAATGACAAAATTTATCTAGTTAGATGGACTGCTTGCTGGAAAGAGGAATAAAGACAAACATGTAACATAGCAAGTACAGTAAAATGTTAGCAACAGAACCTACTACTGACATTAATCTTAGTAATTACAGTCATTACAGTCTCAGTAATAGTAACTGCCTCTAAGCAGTAGATATGAAAGTTGTTTTATTATGAAATTGAAATTTTGCATAAAATGTTAAGTACTAGATGAATTAAACTAAGTGCCAAACATCTAGTAAAAATTTAAAATAGATTATATTGCTTAATGTTTTCATCCCTGGGCTGACAGACATCATTAAAGTTTTTAATGTCTAGGATCAAAATTTTCACTTTTCTATGTTCAATAGAGAAAATTCTGAAAATACTAAGTTGCTAACACACGTCAAATGCTTATGTATGATGTACCAAGAACATCACATGAAGTACCTTTTCTAATCCTCCCATCTCTACAACACCACCACCATTAAGCTCCATTTTGCAAGCAGGCACACAAAGCACATACATGTAATCTTACACAAAAGCACAAAGCTTGTCAATGATGGAGCTTGGATTCAGTGTGCTTCTCCAGCTTCTACATGCTACTTCTTTAAACACACACACACACACACACACACACACACACACACACCAAAGAAAAATCTCATTTAAAAGATAAATATTAAACCAGGTGAGGTGGCACACGCCTGTAATATCAACACGTGGAAGGCCAAGGCAGGAGGATGGCTGTGAGTTCGAAGCCAGCCTGGACTACAATGAGTCCAAGGCTAGCCTGAACTGCATAGCAAGATCCTGTCTCAAAAGGGAATAAAACTACCCAGGAATGGTGGGGCATGACTCAGCACCCTGGAAGGCTGAGACAGGAGGATTTCAGGTTTAGCCCAGTCTGGGCAATTTAGCAAGACTTTATCAAAACAAGTGTTATGGTTGCAGATTAGCTCAGTGTGAAGGTGCTAGGTTTAGTCCCCATTGGGAGAGAGTAGGGAGAAGATAAATATTATTTCATTGTATGGATGAACCTTCATTTACCTCAACATTACTCCTATAATTCCAAACCATTTTCAGGCACTTACATGTTTGGATGTTTTATTTTGCAACGAAGAACTGGCAGTATAAAGGTTAAAGATCTCACACTACTTTAAGATTCTGAAAACTTTTAAGGGTTTTACCCACTTATTCACCAATGTATGAAAGGAGCAGTGCCTCAATGTTCCCTCATTGACATATTAAAAAACTTTATTGATTTATTTAGGTACTGGGAATTGAAGTCAGGACCTTGTTCCTGCAAGGCAGGCACTTATGCCACTGAGCTTATATCCCCAGCCCCAAAAATCTTTATCTCATAAGCAAATAATGGGTATTCCTCAATATTAATTGGCATTTCTATTAGAGAAGCTGAAACTTTTTCTTGTTAATCATTTCTAACTTCTACGTCAGCGAACTGTCTTTTCATTTTTACTTTCCTATGAGGTAATTTAAAATTTGTGTTCTTCAAGCCATTAATACCTTGACATGAAACAAAGATTCTTTCCCTGTTGTCTTTTAATTTTCTTGAATTTACTCAGCTATTTATTCTTTACACAGTAAAACTTCGTGATTACTTCACTAAGAATCAGTTCTCCCATTTATAGATCTCCCATCTACTTTATATTAGCTATTTTATAACACTCTAAATTTATGGTTTGATTTTAGAGCAACTATATTCTAATATTATTTTGTTCATGGAAAGTTTACTTACTATTCTAAATCAGTTCCCAGTTTCACAGCTATGTCTTCATATTCTTGTCTATTTTTTGCAATAAGCTCAAGACAACCTAAGCAAGTGAGCTGAGAAGCTGCAACTCGAGAAGCAAGGGTCTCTCCTGTAATATAAAAGATAACAACTACACATTTGAGAATGTAAATAACATGGTTTTCAACATTATGTTAAGCAGCCACACAACACAGATGAGAACAAATGTTCAGATTTCAGATTTGATTAAGTCTCATTTTCTATCAGCTGAAGTGTTAGATCTAGTAGCGTATATTTCAGCTCTAAGTACCACCCTCAAAAGATTTCAGGTGTTTTTGTTTGGTTTTGGTTTGGGTTTTTTTTTTTTTTTTTTTTTTTTTTTTTGAGACAGGGTCTTGCTATGCAGTTCAGGCTAGCCTTGGGCTCACCTTGTAGCCCAGGCTGGTCTTGAACTTGCAACGATTCTCCTGCCTTAGTCTCACTAGTGCTGGGATTACAGGCAATGCACCCAACCAAACCCAGCTGAGATTTTTGTTTTTTAAACAAGAAAGGTACCGATTATTCATCACCAACTTACCTGGCATAGTCACCATTGGTGTTCCTGCCCAGAGGACATCCATTCCCGTAGTGTGCCCATTACAGAGTGGAGTGTCCAGGCAGACATCAGCCAGCTGGCCTCTCCTGACATGCTCCTCTTTAGGAGCAACAGGTGAAAAAATGATACGGTTCTGGGGCAGGCCCATGTTTTGTGCATACTGTTGAATATTGGGCTCTCCTACTGCTGGAAAACGCAACAGCCAGAGCACACTATTGGGAACACGTTTCAAAATCTAAAGAAAAAATAAGAATTATTAGTAGCATATCTGTTCTTCACAACAAAGTTTCCTGCAGGTCTCTAATAATTCTACTGCACTCTATTCTTTCTACCCAGAAAGAAGCCTACTGTGAGCCTCAGTTCTTCTTCACACAGATGAATTATCAACAAAACTATTCCACTGCTGCTTACCTGTCCTCAGACAATATCAGGAACAAGGAAAATGTTACTGGAAGACACGAGATAAGCTCTTAACTGGCACAACATGAGGCAGCTATATTTTATGGGAATTAATGTAGTCCGTGTATACCAATAAAGAGACAAATTTTCCAGTCCACATTTATAGACTTGCTTTTTGAGGCAGGGTTTCAGTATGTTGCCCAGGCTGGCCCTGAACATCAAGGATCTAGAGAGCCTCCTTTTTCTCACTCTCCCATTAAGACAGGTGGGAAAAAAAAAGACAGGTAATACCTGCCACCACACGTGGTATTTCAATTTTTTTTTAAAAAGTCACAACAAAAAACTTAATTCATATTTCCTTATTTGCTTAATCTAGAACATAAGCAAGCAGATTTCTGTAAAGGGGCAGAAAGTAAGTATTTGTGGTTTTGTGGTCAAAGGATTCTGTCAGAACTGCTCAATTCCTTTGTAGCTTAAAGGAAGCCATTGAAAACATACAAACAATTAGGTACAATTGTGTCTCAATACAATTTTATTTATAAAAACAAATAGTGGACTAGGTTTGTACCACAGGCCATGTTTCCAACTCCTAAATCAAATCTCTATCTATTCAATGTGCCAAAAAAATTAAATATCCCTTCTCTGAATGCTATGAGAATATATATGAATTTCAAAATTGAGGATATTTCACATTTTTTAAAAGGTAGTACAATGGGCATATGTTAACAATGTTGGCAGAAACTCTTTAAACAAACATTAGTATCCTTGCATCAAGATGTAAAAATAGGGGCCGGGGAGATGGCTCAGTGGAATAAGCACTTCCCTAGCAAGTGCAAGGATCTGAGTTCAATCCCCGGTTCCACCAAAAAAAAAAAAAAAAAAAGATGTAAAAATATTCAAAATAAATACAGTCTGATGTCAGTTCAGGTACTTCTGCTGCCAAATAAATCTGCCGCCAACTTAGAGAAGATTTTACTTTTAAGTTTTGTTGAGATCTTGCTATGTTGCCTGGGATGGTTTCAAACTCCCAGGCTTAGGGGCCGGGGAGATGGCTCAGTAGAATAAGCGCTTCCCTGGCAAGCGCAAGGGCCTGAGTTCAATTCCTGGTTCCACAAAAAAAAATAAAAATAAAATAACCCTCCCAGGCTTACATTTGTGCCTCAGCCGCCTGAGTAGTTAGAACTACTTGTGTGCACCAACTCAGTTTTTAGAGAGGGAAGAAGCAGAGGAAGGGAAAGGGAAGGGGAAGTAAAAAGAATTGAAATGCTTTTTACACTCTGGTTTCTCTTCAGGTCATATAAATCTTTAGCCTTTTACTAAAACGCTTTATGTACATGTCATGTTTTGAAGCATGATGAATGTAATCACTATATACTACAAACATGTACTAATAAAAAAATTAAGTCAAAAAACAAAACTTTTTTTTGGGGGGGTGTCTTTTTTTGATGCAGCTCAGGCTGGCCTTGAGCTCACTTTGTATCCCAGGCTGGTCTCAAATGACTGTCCTGCCTCAGCCTTCCCAGTGTTGGGATTAATGGCCTGCACCACCATGCCTGGCTAGAAAACAATACTGAACACTGGGAAAGGAGGACATTAAGGAACAGGTGATCTCCTCTCATTTGCTTCCTCTTCTCTCCTCTAAAATAAATAAAATAGGTTATCAGGAGAGGTGGCACATACCTGTAATCCCAGAACTCAAAAGACTGAGGCAAGAGGACCACCAAGAGTTTGAGGCTTACAGCCGGGACTACATAGTGAGCTCAAGGCCAGTCTGAACTACACAGCAAGACTGTCTCCAGAACACTTATGGGGGTGGGGCGGGGGGGGGAGGGGGAACCAACCAATGAATTATCTCCAAATTACCAAAAGGTAACAATATTTCATTTTAGTTCTATGGGCTACAAGCTAGTTATAGATATCCAATATCCTGCTTGTGCAAACTGGTCTCATAAGTGAGAATAATATAAATTGCTTCCTTCTTGGTTTTGACTCTCTAATACTGAGAGAATTTTAAACAAGGGTAGATGTATGGGACTTTTACTATCAGTTTAAACTAGAGCCCCCCAAAAATAATAAAAAATAAAAAATAAACTAGAGCCCAAGACAAATCTCGCATGCTAACAGTTATTGCAAATAAAATGATAGAGGAACAGAGCAACATTCATTTACAAAATGTATAGAGTGTTTTGAGCTACAACAGCAGAGTTGAGGAAATGTGGAAAAGAACATGGCCCACAAAACCAAAAAGCATCTATCATCTGATCCTTTAATAACAAATCTGCTGCCAGGCATGATGGTGCAACCCTGTAATCCCAGAATTTGGGAGGCTGAGGCAGGAGGATACACACAAGTTTAAGGTCAGCCTGGACTACACAGCAAGACCCTGTCTTATAAACAAAAATCCATCCACAAAGAACAAGCTTACTGATATCTGATTGAGAAACAACACAGTTATTAGTTAAGTAAAAAAGTTCATAATGTAAAATTTAGATATTGGAAGAAAATGGCTGGAGGCGTAGCTCAATGACAGCACTTGTCTAGCATAAGGAAAGCCCTGGATTCAATCCTCAGCACCAAAAAGGAAAAAAAAAAAAGACACTGAAAGAAAAAAAAACTGAAAAATCTATAATCCTTTTATAGATTAGAAATGAACAAAACATACATTCCCCCGACAAAAGAACACAATGAAAAGACTAAAAAGGGACAGTTTCAACAGAACAGCCTACATATAAAATCTTTACTAGTCTCTAGATGGTTTTTTTTTTTTTTTTGGTGGAACCAGGGATCGAACTCAGGCCCTTGCACTTGCCGGGGAAGCGCTTATTCCACTGAGCCATCTCCCTGGCCCCTAGTCTCTAGATGTTAACAGTGAATTTACACATACTCACATTTGCCCACATCTGCAAAGTAGATGGGTCAATTTTATACAACTGATTGAAGTTACAGTACACAATGGCATCTTCTGGTAAACCATACTGAGAACGGGTGGTTACAATAATGGTACGAGGAACCTCCTCTCCAGTGGCAGCTTTGTTGTTGATCTAGAACAAGGAGAATATGGGGGAAAAAAGAGAGAATATGATGAATGTTATTTAAAGTTAAGATTATCCAGTATTTCTTTTTTTGCAATGCTTGGGTTCAAACTCATGACCTCACACAAGGCAGGCAAACACTACCATTGAGTTACATCCTCAGCCCAGTCCAACACTTATGGGGGCGGGGGCAAAAATCGAACTCAGGACCTCGTGCTTCCCAGGCAAGTGCTATGCGGCTAGTCCAATACTTTTTAGTCATGATAGAGGACCAGGGAGATAGCTCAGTGGCATAAACACCTGCCTGGCAAGTGCAAGGTCCTGAGTTCAATCCCCAGCATCAATAAATAAATAATTTTACAGGACCAGTGAGATAGCTCAGCAGACTAAGCGCCTGCTTAGGCAAGTGCAGAGACTGAGGTTCAATCCCAGGCACCACAATGCCATGCCAACCCCGCCCCCAGGTGCACTGAGACAGCAACTGAGACTGGGCATGATGGGGTACACCTGTAATCCCAGTGCTGGGAAGGCTGAAAACAAGAAGACCACTATGAGTAGGAGCTGTGCAGTGAGACCCTGTACCAAATACGTAAGAAATAAAATAAAATATATAAAAAATAATAATTTTATAAAGGGCTGGGGATATAGCTTAACGATGTAAGTGCCTATTTGGCCATCCAAGGTCCCAAGTTCGATTTATTATAGAATTCATAAGATGCAAAATGGTATAACTGGATCCAGGGAGATGGTTCAGTAGAATAAGCACTTGCCTGGCAAGTGCAAGGGCCTGAGTTCAATCCCTGGTTCCACCAAAAAAAAAAAAGGTACAACCAGTGAAAATCATGCCCCTGAACTATAATGAGAAAATATTTGTGATACAATTTTTTTTTAAAGGAAAATAGTTCTAGCTTTTTGGGGACAATACCAGGGATTAAACCCAGCACCATCACACTAAGCCACATCCTCAGCACTTTTAAAACTTCATTTTCAGACAGGGTCCTGCTAAGTCACTAAACTGCCCATGCTGAGCTTTAACTTTTGTGTCTCCTGCCTCAGCCTTCCAGAGTGCAGGCATTACAAGTGTGCATGCACCACCACACCAAACACCCTGTACATTAATTTGCACACATGAGATGTATTGCTATAATCAAAAAGTTCTCAAAACCCTGTTACCAAGCTTTTACTATTTTCTTCATAAACTAAATGTTCTTTTCTAAATCATGCCTATCCTTCAAGGTCAAATTACAATTACTCCTTTAAATTGTCTCTTCTCTAAAAGCTCTTTTGACCATCACCATTTCTGAGTTTCTACACACATAACTATAGTTTTATCATGCAAATCCCACATATCTGAGTACTCTCTTACATTGTTGGGTGAATATGGACTTTCCAAACAAAGCTATTTATTAACTCCCTTGAGGATTGGGATCCTTGTCTTACACTCCCAGCACAGCTACTTAGTCATTTATTCAAGCATCCAATATATATTGAGTACACATTACATTGACTTAAGACATGAGCCATGAAGAATTCCATTCACTGAAGGATACAAACACAGGGAATTATACTGGATTATACTAAACATGATAATAAAACCCAAATACTACAGAAGCATAAGGACAGGTATTGATGGAGCTGGGGTGGAGAATAGAGGTTAGCACAGGAATGAATTCCTGGAGATCTAAATTGAAAGTCTTGAGTAGGATTTAGCTGGGAAGTATGAGTTTACAGAAGCAAGAAATTGTATGGTGCCTACAGATAGTCCACCATATGGCAAGAGTAAAGCCACAAATAAAAAAAAACAAGACAGTAACATGGTAAACTCTGAGTAACCTGCTGAGCTGAATTCAAGGACTCTTCCAAATAGACAAAAGTGTTTCCCTAAGTATTTCTTTTTTTTTTTTTTTTTTGCGGAACCGGGGATTGAACTCAGACCCTTGCGCTTGCCAGGGAAGCGCTTATTCTACTGAGCCATCTCCCCAGCCCACCATAAGTATTTCTTCATCTATAAAGTAAGGACAATGATGCTTACCTCAAGAGTTATCATGAGGATTAAAGAAAATAAATGCATGGCTGGTATTACATAGTATGGCAATTATGGTATTATGGTCTACACTCCAACTCTCACCTGTGTAGTGGCCAGTCCATTGCTAATACTGAATCCATTAATTGTTATCTGAATCTGTCCCCTGTTAATCATTTCAATAACTGCTTCTGCAATAGTATTCATGGGAATGACAGGCATATTAAGAGCTGTGTTACTGCTATCTGCATTGTCTCCTCCATCAGGACATTTCATCTGGGAAAAAATAAAACATGGAATGCATCACTAGGAAAAAGATTCCAAATACAGTAAACTTTAATGAAAAATACTGGCTAAGTACTAACCTTAACAATTTTCACATCTGGTAGACTATCAAGAAATGCTTTGAGATCGATGCCATTCAGAACTATCCGATTATCATAAATGTGCCCATTGGACTTAAAATCAATGACTGCTTTTTTCTAACAGAAAAACAGTTCCAGACATATCTTTTAGGATGCACATGGACAAAAAGAAGGAAACAAATGACTACTTCTTTGAAATTCCTCCATAGCACCATCTTCTACCTACCTTTAGGTGAGGGAACATATTAGCATGATCACCAATAAAGAAAGTGTGGGGCATATAAGCCAGTTTCTCAGAATACTGCTCAGCAACTTCAGCTGGTGAAGTTTCCTGATCAGTGATGATATAATCCATAAAAAGTGCACCACTAGTCCCTGGGTATCCCAGCCACATTGCCTTTAAAAAAAAAAATCAAAACCTGATTAAGACCTTCCATCTCTAAATTCACCAAACTGTGCATAACATACATGTATCCTTTTTTTTTTTTTCTCCACCAGAAATCAAACTCAGGACCTTATACTTGCCAAGCAGGTACTGTGCTGCAGTGCTGAGCTGCATCCCCAGCCCCTGTATAGCTTTTGGAATATCAATCATCACACCTCAATAAAGTACTTTAAGATTTCAAAATTAAACAAAAATATAAACAAGGTTAACGTCTTTTTTTTTAATTTCATCTTTTTTTTTTTTTTTTTTGGTGGTACCAGGGATTGAAGTCAGGACCTTGTGCTTGCCAGGCAAGTGCTTATTCTACTGAGCCATCTCCCCAGTCCCAGGTTAACTTCTTTAGACAAGAACCATCAAATAATATTTTACTTTCCTTTTTGATTTACTGGCTGGTCTTCAACTATCTAACCCAGAATGGCCTCAAACTTCTGGCAATCATACTGCCTAAGTCTTAGAAGTACAAGATTACAGATATGCACCACTACACATGGCCCTCAAGGAATATTTTAGGCTAACCTTCTAAATACGAAAACTTTTTTCAAATTTTTGAGGCACAGAAACTGCATGTCTCTGTATAAGTAATACCCATAGGAACTGGGTTCTATACTCAAAATTCTTCATCCCTGAGCACTTCAAGAACTTTTTGAAACAAGGTCTATGTAGCTCAGACTGACCTAGAACATGTGGCCATCCTCCAGAATCAGCCTCCCAAGTGGTGGGACAACAGGCTTGCCACCATGCCTGACAAGAACTATATTTTTTACTGTTTGAGTATCAGTTGGCCAGAGGAAAGGGGGGGGATACATACTCTTTTTAGTCCAAAATATATCACAAATGATGGTTACTTATTCTTTTACCTGAATGGGAGCTGGCCTGAGAGCAAAGAGCTCATTTCGAGCACCCTTTGTATAACCATTCATATTCACTAGGATGTGGATTCCATCCTGATGGATGCGGTCAGCTGCTTTTCCATTGCATGGAATCTATAGAAGAGAAAATAAGGACCCACTATTATACCTCAGACTAATTCTATTTCTTTTAATGGTATTAAATGGAATTCAGATGCCTAGATAACAAAGTAGTAAGAACATAAAATATTTTTAAAAGGCTGGCTACATAGCTCAGTGGCACAGTGCCTATTTGGCAAGTGTGAAGTGCGAGGTAGTCAGTTTGATTCCCAATACAGAATAAAAAAACACAAAATTTATTAGTACAGGACAAAAAATATGGTTGTTATTAAAATGGGATTAAAGGCCATGACTCATCCTCATGTCAGGCACTGACAAAAGGATGTACAAAAGGTGGTACAGGGCTACAGGATAAATCCTGAGAATACTTGGCTGACCTTATCAGATACAAAAGTTACATTTCTTGTTATATAGGTCTTGCTATATCTTGGTCTTTTTTTTTTAATTTTTATTTATTTATTCGTGTGTGTGTGTGTGTGTGTGTGTGTGGCCAGCTCAGCCCACCAGGGGGCGGGGCTGGCTGGCATGTGGTGCTGGGGGATTGAACTGCGGTCCCTGTGCTTTGTTAAGCTTGTTCTAAGTAGTTGCTTTAGACCACTGAGCCATCTCACCAGCCCATCCTATCTGCTTCTTATACTATGGATAACCACTAAGAAGATAACAATGTACAGTGTATTGACTATCAAAACTGTCCTATTGGGCCGGGGAGATGGCTCAGTGGAATAAGCACTTCCCTGGCAAGCGAAAGGGCCTGAGTTCAATCCCCGGTTCCGCAAAAAAAAACTGTCCTATTAATCAGCTGTGAAACTGTCTCATTCATATTTATTTCTCAATAAAAAAAAATAAAATAAAATGGGATTAAAGTATTACAGAAACACAACAGAGAGAAAGTGTTTCCTTCCAGATTGAATGCATGAGTGACAGGCTCATAAAAGAGTATTTGAAATGAGCCTTCAAAGATGAACAAGAGTTTGACAGAATACAATCTTGATGGAGAATAACAAAGAACCAAAATAAAGCAGGAGATAACTTTTAAAAATGGTGGCACATGTGCATACAGTATAAATGAAATTGAGTGGTGGCTGAAAGTACTGGCCAAGTTGTGGCAAAATAAGAGACTGCTGACGGGTTTATTGAGTCCCAGAAGAACCTGGAAAGAGTGGTGCACTTGCTGGTCTCAAAGAGTCCAACTACGAACCAAAAGCAGCCATCTTCCCCTAATTTTTGCAGTGCTTAGCATTGAAGACAGGGCTTTCACACTGAACTGTTTCACAACACACCCAAGGTGGGTTTGAACTGGCCACCCTCCTGCTTTAGTCTCTCAGAATACTGAAATCACAGGCATAAGCCACCATTGTCCAGCCATGGCATACTTTTGACGTAACAAGTATACTGCAAAAGATGTTAACATATCCTATTTAGACTAGTCTTATGGTATTTCTACTAAGATTTCAATGATATAGATATTTGGATATATGCATGTGTTTACACATACACAGGCATGGGCATATATCATATATATGCATACATTACATATATACTGCATATTATCTTGAGAAGTTTAGAAGTTTAAGGGATTCATCAGGGGCTAGAGGCCTCACTTAGTAAATATCCTGAGCCTGTGCAAGACGAAGGCACGTGGATGCTGTGTCACCCACACCGGGGGGCAGGGGGTGGGGGAAGGATCCTGGTTACAATACAAGGGAAGAAAAAGAGGCTTGCTCTTCCTCCTCCACAACCATCTTGTGCTCTTATTGCTTTGCTGTCTTCTGCCACCTTAAACAGTTGCCCCTGTGCCACACCATCCTGCCTAGAAGCCAGCTAATATGGACTGAAACCGCTATAGTAAATATGTGAGCTTAAACTTTTCTTTAATTTTGGGTGTCCAGTATTTTGTCTCAGCAATAAAAGAAAAGTAATTTGGGGCCAGCAAGATAGCTCAGTTGTCTAAAGCACATGCTTAGGCAAGCCTAGAGACCCAGCTTCCATCCCCAGCACCACATGCCACACCAGCCCTGCCCCCCAGAATAGGCTGAGCAGGCAACAACAACAACAAAAAAAAAAGAAACTAAGACAGTCACCAAAGTGACCAAAACAATCTACAAAGGGGTGATTGAAAATGGTAAAGACCAAGACCAAAATACAGCCTCTCAGGGATCCAGAATCAAGATAGCTAAAAGACAGTAACTTAGCAATGAGAAAAACAAATAGTTACAGAAATCAAAAAAAGTCAACCCAGCATGTGAGTGAGACTGCCCAGGGCCTGCAGGGTCCTCATTCAATCCAGGCTTGGCATGTGAGACTGACCAAGACCCCTGATGGATCCACATTCAACCCAGAGCCCAGGCCCAGCGTACAGGCCCAGTGTGGAACCCTGCAGCAGACCTCCCTGCAGAGAGGCTAGAGGCAAGACCGACCCACCCAGCTGAACCAGGAGCAGAATATCTTGCCAGACTGGCACAGAGGGTTTACCTCCAAGGGCTGCAGCAGGAAGAAGTGGAGCACAGCAGCCAGATCTAAGCCATACCCACCTGGACAAGTTTGAACTTGGTAGATTGGACCTGGTGCTAAGGTAAGACAGTGCTATGCAAAATGACAAAGAGAAGGAGCAAAATGCATTCTCAGGGCCCGAGCCCACCCAGAACAAATGTAGGAGACAATAGCATAGAAGAAATTGGAAATCACACACCTGAAATCTCTGAAATAATAGTGTCGGAAGTAAAGAAACAACTGCAGAAAGGTATAGAGGAAATCAGATCAGAAATAATTTCTAAAGTTAAAAAAAAATGATAACTATAATGAAAGAAGTACTAAGTGAGTCTAAAAAAGACACCAATAAAAAATAAGAGAATAGAAAAATGATGGAATCCTTGAATGAGCAATACAGGAAAGAAATAGAACACATGAAGCAGATTCAAAGTGCTATACAGGAAATTAAAACCTCAATCATAAGCTGGCAAAACCGTCTGAATGAAAGTGAAAATAGTCCTGCATAACTATCATATTGAGAGCTCTTTATTGCTCATCCAGGAGCATACTGCAACTTCTCTTGCCTTTTGAATTATGCTCTTTGTTATTTCCTATATGCTACTTCTGGAGGTATTAAAATAGCTCAAATTTGTATAAC
>NW_004524856.1:1244079-1244547 GCF_000260255.1 Octodon degus
ATCCCCCAGCACCACATGCCAGCCAGCCCCGCCCCCTGGTGGGCTGAGCTGGCCACACACACATACACACATAAATAAATAAATGTTAAAAAAAAAAAAAAGACGATGCAAAGATGAACAGCATGAGACTAACAGGCATCAGTGAGAAAGGGCTTGCCAAGCAAGCGTTTATTCTACTGAGCTATCTCGCCGGCCCCTTCCACATGGACTTCTCTTGCACCCTAGGAGTCATGATTCTATCCAGATCTACAGAGTGGATATCAAGGAAATAGCAGGAGCTCAGGCCCACAAGTGTCACCTGGCCAACAGTAAGCATCATGGACACTGTCCATGCCCACAGCATACTAGAACTTTGTGCAATAGCCTATTCCCAGACAACTATTAGAAGTGCTGGTCATGGGCTGGAGAGATGGCTCAGTGGTCTAAAGCACCTACTTAGAACAAGCTTAGCAAAGCATCAGGGACCGC
>NW_004524856.1:1245538-1251320 GCF_000260255.1 Octodon degus
CCCCGCCCCCTGGTGGGCTGAGCTGGCCACACACACACACACATACACACACACTAAATAAATAAATAAATAAATAAATAAATGTTAATATATTTTACATAGTCCTGCATAACTATCATTTTGAGAGCTTTTTATTCTTTATCCAGGACCATACAGCAACCTCTCTTGCCTTCTGGTTTATGCTCTTTGTTATTTCCTATATGCTACATCTAGAGGTATTATAATATTTTGAGTTTGTATAACTGGAAAATATTTTACTTTTAGTTTTCAAAGGTATGTTTGCTAAGTATAAAATTCAATGAGATTTTTTTCTTTCAGTCCTTTGAATTAGTCTAGTTTCTTACAACACTTGGTCTTTTTTTTTTCCTTCTAATGTAGAATAAGATGCTATTTAATTTTGTTCTTCCAGAGCCAATATTTTTGTTTTGTTCTTGGCGGAACCAGGGATTGAACTCAGGCCCTAGCACATGCCAGGCAAGCACTTATTCTATTGAGCCATCTCCCTGGACCCAGAGCCAATTTTTTTATGTGTATACTTTAATGATTTTTTTCTATATAGTAAGTTTTGGACAATTTCATTTTCGTGTATATTGGTGTGATTTTATTCAAATTTCTTGTGCAAAAGGTTCTTTTTTTGTGTGTGTGTGGAACCGGGGATTGAACTCAGGCCCTTGTGCTTGCCAGGCAAGCACTTATTCTACTGAGCTACCTCCCCGGCCCCAAAAGGTTCATTTTTCTTGGAAATGCGGTCCTATAATTTCAACTAAATTGAGAAATTTTAAATATTATTGCCTACCCCTTTCTACTTTGAGAATTCTAATTATATGAATAGAAGTTTCTTGATTTAGGCACAGAGTGAACTATTATATGACTGATCTATAAATTCTTTTTTTTTTGCGGAACCAGGGATTGAACTGAGGCCCTTGAGCTTGCCAGGGAAACGCTTATTCCACTGAGCCATCTCCCTGGCCCCAAATTCTTCATTTTTATTTTGGATAATTTTTACTGTCATACTCATTTAAGTTTGTAAACTATTTACAATGTGCAACCTATTATTAATCTCATGCTATGTATTCATCTCAGAAATATTTCTCTAAAATTCACTGCTTAGGGCTGGGGAGATGGCTCAGTAGAAAAAGCACTTCCCTTGCAAGTGCAAAGGCCTGAGTTCAATCCCCTGTTCCACCAAAAAAATAAAATAAAATTCACTGTTTACATCTTATATCTTTCACATTTTAATATTTGTCTATAATGTTTAATATGCTATATAATTATTGATTTTCAATAAAGTTAATGAGAAAAAATGTCAAAACAGGAAAACTAGAAACCTGAGAAAGTGAAGAAACTAAAGATGATGCAGAGGAACAACAAAGCAGCCAGGGACACTAAAGCCTAGTCCCAGGGATGAAATCCTGTCTGCAAACACAAAGTAAGCCTGGAGAGGACAGGAAGGCTCCTGGAGGAACAATGGATCAGTAGCATTAGCCCCAAGAGAAGCCTCTGTGGAGAGAAGCCCGCCCGCCTGGGTTTTTGTGGTTTTGGTTTTTTATTGGGGGGGCGGGGGTGCTGAGTCTGAAAGTGCTGACCTAAGTCCAGTGCACTCCTTGGCCCTCTCTTTTTCCCATCTGCCAACATGATTGATGATATGCCAGGCTCAGATAGCAGTCTGAGGAGAAGTACCTCTGGAACAAGAGGCACCTGAGTGGAAAAAGCTAGTCGGAGACAGTAGCAACTTGAATCCCATAGAAAGGGGCAAATACTCAGAGCCACTGAAGTAAACACAAAACTAAAGCAAATGCCACTGACTGACCATGCCCAAGAAGAAAGGTGGGGTGGTAGGACTCAGCATTTACACAGCAAACAATGGATGTGGAAACAAAATAGGCCTCACAATCCACCAACCATATCTGGTGGACTGCACTACAGGCCCTAGGAAAAAAACCACTCACCCAAACATGCAATCTTTTTGATTCAGTTTTGTTTTTTGCTGTTGCTTCTCCTAACTTTTTCTCTTCATTTTATTTTGTGTTTTTTCTGTTATTTTGCCTAATTCTTCTAATTTTGTCTCCATTTTTTTTTTAAAAAAAAAGGACATGGTCTTACTACATAGTTCAGACCAGGCTTGAACTCACTATGCAGCCTAGGCCAGCCTCAAAATCACGGTGATCCTACTGCCTCAGCCTCCTGAGTGCTGTCTTTCATTCTTTTTTATCTATCTATGCATCCATCCATCCATCCACCCATCCATCTGGTACAGGGTCTCACTATACAGCTCAGACTCATAGTGATCCTATCTTAGTCTCCCCAGTGCTGAGATTACAGGTATGCGCCACCACAGCCCAGTTTCATTGGCCAGGTTGGGATACCTGGGGTACCTGGGGTTTCTGAGGTTGGTACAGCATGTGGTACCAGCAATCAAACCCGGGTCCTTGCACTTGCCAGGCAGGCGCAGAGACCACCAAGCTATCTCCCCAGCCCTGTCTTTCACTCTTTCATTCGATTTTATCTCACTTCTTTCTCATCTTTTCTTTTTCAAATTTACTTCTATTTTCCCTTTGCCTACCCCTCCCTTATTATTACTATTAAGCTTCATTAATTTTTAGCTACTTAGTTTGCTCTGTTATTGATTTATCTGCTTTGGTTAATGGTGGCATAGTCACTGCTTTTAGTAGGCATTTACTATATATTAAGCAGCTGGTTTGTCTGTGTCTACATCATCATCAGAGATCTCTTTCCTCCTGTGTACAGCTGCTGGGCACAGTGGCACAGAGCTGTAATCACAGCACTTGCAAAGCTCAGGCTAGACTGCCCCAAGTTCTAGGCTAGCCTACATAGTGAGACCCTATCTTAAAAACACAAACAAAAACCAAGGTATATTTGTTGGTATTGGTTCTTATGGTTATGTCAACACTAGCTTGTCTTTTGACTATTATTATTATTGGTGATTTATATTGTTAATGGTAACATAACTGTTGCTTGTCTTTTTGGGTTTTTTTTTTTTTTTTTGGTCTTTTTGAGAGAGGGTCTCACTATGCAGTTTAGGTTGGCCTTGAGCTCACAGTGATGCTCTTGCCTCAGCCTTGCAACTGCTGGAATTATAGGTGTGCACCACCATACTTGGCTCTCTTAAGTAGTTTTTATTATATACCAATTATCTGGTTTATTTCTGTGTTGCCAACATTAAAAGACCCTTGGACATTATACTGAATAGGACGAAGAGGTATATAATCTCCAAAGTACAACCATATCCAAGGATACATCACAGGGGGATTGATTCTAACTAAAGACAGTGATGACAGTAGTGACAGTTTCTCCACCCAGATCTTCAACCCATAGTTCAAAAACAACAGAAACATGAGAAAGCAAAGCAACAAAACACCCCCAATCCCTTAACTCTCCAAAAGCCAAACTCAGATGCTGATGTTAGCAGAAGGTATATAGGGAAAAAACTTAAAATCCAAATGGTCAAAATATTTGAAGATGGGGCTGGAGAGATGGCTCAGTGGTCTAAAGCACCTACTTGAAACAAGCTTGGCAAAGCACAGGGACAGCGGTTCGATCCCCCAGCACCACATGCCAGCCAGCCCGCCCCCTGGTGGGCTGAGCTGGCCACACACACACACAATAAATAAAAATAAATAAATAATTTTAAAAAAATGATTAAAAAAATATTTGAAGACATAATAATGTAAGAAATTAAGATGTTTAGTGAGTTCAAAGAGGACTTAAACAGATCAACAATTTTACCAATAAAATAGTCAACAAGCTCAAAAAAGAATAAATTGAGTTAAGCAAGACAATACATACAAGACACAAATGAGGGCCAGGGATAAAGCTCAGCAGACAGCACCTGCCTGGCAAGCACATGAAGCCCTGAGTTCAATTTCTGGTACACACAAAAAAGAAAAACAACCACTTCAAAAAAGATCTACAAAGCATGAGAAAGCATTGGTAGCAGACTTTGAACACAGTGATGACAGTGTCAGAAAGAGGCCAAAAGCCAGGCACAGTGGTGCACTCCTATTAATCCTAGCACTTAGGGACCTGAGGCAGGAGGATGACCATACGTTTAAGGTCAGCCTGCAGTACATAGTGAAACCCTGTCTCAAACAAACAAACAAAAAAAAAAAAAGCAAACAAATGTAAGTCAAAGTAGATATAAATAGATCGACTCATTGATACCCTCAAAAGACCAAGGTACTATGCAAACTGAATCCAACAGCTGCTACATGACTCAAAAAGTAAACAAAACCAACATAAGAATTATTAGAAAAAAAGGAAAAAGGAAAAAGATGCTCAAGGGACTGGAGAGATGGCTCAAAGGCATAAGCACCTCCCTGGCAAACACAAAGACCTGAGTTCAATCCCCAGCCCCACATGCAGTGTGCACGCTGTTGCGGCCCCAGATATGGGCACCCACCTGCACCCCAGACCAGGATGTGGTGGCACATGCCTGTAATCCCAGGACTCCGGTAGGTTGAGCCAGGAGGATCTCTGTGAATTCAAGACCAGCCTGGGGGCTACAAAGTGAGCTAATGGCCAATTTGAACTGCATAGTGAGACCCTATCTCAAAAAAAAAAAAAAATGCTCAAAGGGACTACAAAATTTATTTACTGAAACTACAGCAAAATGAGGCATGATAGCACATACCCGTAATCCAACACTTGGGAGGCTGAAGCAGGAAAACTGTCACAAGTTAGAAGTCACATAGTCAAACCCTGTCCCTGTCAAAAGAAATCCAAGCTATGTATTGTAGATCTCCTTGTAATCCTAGCACTTGGGAGGCTGAGGCAGGAAGATTTCAGTGGAGGCCAGCCTGACTAAAAAGTAACTTCAAAGCAGCCAACCCGCAGCTGAGGATATGGCTCAGTAGAATAAGCATTTGCCTGGCAAGCGCAAGTGTCTGAGTTCAATCCCCAGTTCCACTAAAAAAAAAAAAAAAGCAGCCAACCCGAACTGCATAGTGAAAGCTTGTCTCAAAAAGACCAAAAAAAAAAAAAAACATAGCAGAACAACATTTTCCAAATTTAGGGAAAGTCAATAATCAAATACATCCAAGTATAGTGTCACGTGCCTTTAACCTCAGCACTCAAGATGCTGAGGCAGGAGCATCACAAGTTTGATGCCATCCTGGGCTATACAGCAAGGCTCTGTCTCAGCAAGAATTTTGTGGGGTCTGAGTTCAATCCCTGGTTCTACAAAAAAAAAAAAAAAAATTAAAAACTACGAATTATGGGGGCCGGGGAGATGGCTCAGTGGAATAAGCGCTTCCCTGGCAAGCACAAGGGCCTGAGTTCAATCCCCGGTTCCGCAAAAAAAAAAAAAAAAAGAAAAGAAAACAAACTATGAATTAAGCCATTGGATCCCCAGTCCTGCATGACACACCGAGCAAAGTCCAGGCAGATGCTTGTAATCTCAGCCCTGGGGAGGCAGAAAACAGGAGGATCACTAGGTGTCCAACCTTCATAGTGAGACTCTGCACCAAATACATGAATTGAAAAAAACAAAATTAAGCCAGGCATGGTGGCGCACACCTGTGATCCCAGCACAGTGAGGAGGCTGAGGCAGGAGTATTGCTGAAAAGTTCAAAGCCAACCTGGGCCACAAAGTAAGTGAGCTGAAGGACAGCCTGAACTGCACAGCAAGCTGAACTGTCTCCAAAGCCTGAACTGTCTCAAAAAGACACACATACAAAAAAAATAAGTACAAGAGACAAGGGCCAGGGAGTTAGCTCAGTGGAGTAAGTGCTTGCCTGGCAAGTACAAGGTCCTGAGTTCAATC
>NW_004524856.1:1251595-1266727 GCF_000260255.1 Octodon degus
TAAAGACAAGTCTATCAAAATAATTGGAGATTTCTAAGCATAAATCTTTTTGGTAAATTTGTTTTAATTTTTATGTATTTGGCACAGGGTCTCACTCTGCAGCTCAGATGCAGCTTAGACTTGGAGTACTTGTCCACTGAGATTACTGGTGTGCGCTACCACAACCAGTCTCAGTGGCTGGCTCATTGTGCTCAACATGATGCAGCATGTGGTGCCAGGAATCAACCCAGGTCCCTGCGCTTGCCTAAGCAGGCGTTTAGTGATATGTATCACTAAAGTGATACACTGAGCTATCTCCCTGGCCCTTTTTTTTTTAATGTATTTGGCACAGGGTCTCACTACACAGCTCAGTCTAAGTGCCTGCCTGGCAAACACAAGGCCCCGAGCTTGATCCCTGGTACCACATGCCATGCAGGCCCTGAAACTGGGGGTGGTGACACACACCTGTAATCCCAGCATTGGGGAGGCTGACATAAGAGTATCACTATGTCTGAACTTTGTAGCAAGACCCTGGATGGAATAAATTTTTAAAAAATAATAAGAAAACTGAAGTGAAGACTTTCCACAACAAAGTCCTAAAGAAACACATGCCCACTAACAAAATAGCAGAAAATACTTCAGGGAATGAATCCTAGACAGAGACAGGGAGAGCAATGGAAAGCCTTCCTGAGCAACAACAGCCCAAAATAGATATAAAACTGGGAAAGCAGTTAAACAAAAGGGGAAAAATAAAGGAATAAGCAATGGACAAACAATGCAATGACAGAATTCAACAACTTTACAGCAGTGATGGTGAACCTATGGCATGTGTGCCATGATAAGTAATTTGTATCAGTGAAGTCACTGACTTCAACTGCTTAATCAAAATACAAAGACTGGCAGATTGGACCAAAATCAAAATGGAACTATGTATTATTTACAGGACACAAAACTCCAAAAGAAAGGACAGACTAAAAGTGAAAGAATGGGAAAAAGAAAAAAAAAAATCATACCATTCAACCAGAGCCCCCAAACAAGCAAGAATAGCTATTCTATTTTCGGACACACTGACTTCAAGTCAGAACTAATCAGAGCCTGGCGTGGTGGCACATTCCTGAAATCCCAGCACTTGGGAAGCAGGAGGATCCTTGTGTTGAGACCAGCCTGGGATACAATGTGAGCTCAAGGCCAGCCTCAACCACAAAACCAGAGCCTCTCAAAAAAAAAAAAAAAAAACCAGCCACTATACACTGGGAAAGGGAATAATCCAACAGAAATTGAGAATACTAAACATCCATCAAATGCCCCATAAAACAAAAAATTACTGAACTTTTAAAGCAGACAGACGCTAATATAATCATAAAGGGGGACTCTGATACCCTACTCTCACAATTAGATCAGCCAGATAAAAATAACAAAGAAACATCAGTTAAACCACATCACTGAACAAATGTACTTAACAGATATCTACACAGTATTTCATCCCACAACAGAACACTTTTCTGAAAAGCACACAGAACTTTCTCCAAAATACTCTTAGGCCAAAAAAGCACACATAATTTAAAAAATGAAATAAAGCCTTCACAGTATCAGATCATAGGAAAATGAAGGTACAAATCAACAGTAAAGGGACCAGGGAGACAGCTCAGTAGAATAAGTGCTTGCCTGGCAAGCGCAAGGTCCTGAGTTCAATCCCCAGTACTGGGGAAAAAAAGCAAAGAAGCCACAGAGACTATGCTAACATGCCAACACATGAAGATTAACATATGATTAGCTGGGTGTGGTGGTGCATGCCTGTGTTCCCAGCACTCAGGAGGCTGAGGCAGGAGGACTGCTGCAAGTTCAAGGCCAGCCTGGGCTACAGTAAGTTCAGGGGCAGCTGAACTATACAGCAAAACCCTGTCTCAAAAAATAAATAAATAGGGGGCCTGGCCCTAGCTCAGTAATTTAAGTGGCTTCTTCCACAAAGCTGTCAGCCTCAGGTTGCTGGAGTTCGAACCTCACAACTCTCCCGCTGGCCAAAAGTGCCCTGAAGGCATTCGAGGAACCAAAAAAAAAAAAACAAACCTTATTCCTTGGGGCTGGTGAGATGGCTCAGTGGTCTAAAGCACCTACTTAGAACAAGCTTAGCAAAGCACAGGGACCGCGGTTCAATCCCCAGCACCACATGCCAGCCAGCCCCGCCCCCTGGTGGGCTGAGCTGGCCCCACACACACACACACACACACACAATAAATAAATAAATTTTAAATAAATAAATAAATAAATAAGTAACACATAACTGAAAATCAGTAGATCACAGAAGAAATCAAGAAAAACATAAAAAAGTTCCTAGGATCAAATGAAAATGGAATCACAACATACCAAAAATAATGGGACATAATGAAAGAAATCCTAACCTAATGATACATCTTGAGGTCCTAGAAAAGCAAAATATGAAACTAATGAGAGGTAAGAAATTATCAAAGGCTGGGTGTGGTGGGGCATGCTTGCCATCCCAGCACTTGGGAGGCTGAGCCAGGAGGACTGCTGAGAGTTCAAGCACTTGGGCTATAATGTGAATTCAAGGCCAGTCTGAACTGCATAGATAAATCCTATCTCAAAAAGATCAACAACAGGGGTTGGGGAGATAGCTCAGCAGTCTAAGCACCTGCCTGGCAAGCACAAGGACCCGGGTTCGATCACCAGCACCACATGCTGTGCCAGTTGCAGAACCCCAGGCACTCTGAGTGTGGTGGTGCAGGCCTCTAATCCCAGTGCTGGGGTAGGTGAGACAGGAGGGTCACTCGGAGTCTGAGCTGCATAGCAAGACCCTCTACCAAATAAATAAATATTAAAAAAAAAATCAACAAAAAAATTAAAAACATCAGAATAGTAATTAAATAACATTGAGACAAAAATAAAAATACAAAGGATCAATGAATTAAAGATCTGGCTCTTTGGAAGGATGAGATAGGAATCTGAAGATGAGGGGAGATGGGAAAGAGAAAGTAAAAAGGATTAAGATGCAATATATATATATATATATATATATTAATTACCCCATGATCAATGTGATTAATACGTACTGCAAAAATATACTAATAAAAGGAGAAAAAAAGATCTTGGGCCAAAGCAGCTAAGTCAAGCTGTCCCTAAAATTTGACCCATGGATGACTGAGATGTCTATATAAGAAACAAAATTGTTAAAAAAAAAAAAAAAAAAGCAAAAACATACTCATCAAGAAAAAAAATACAGCAAGCACATAAATAAAAACATCAGCTGGGCGAGGTGGTGAATACCTACAACCCCAGCACTCAGGAGGCTGAGACAGGAGGACTGCTCTAAGTTAGAGGCCAGCCTGGGCTACAAAGTGAGTTCAAGGCCAGCCTGAAATTCATACTGAAACCTTATCTCAAAAACAACAAGAAAGAAAAAGAAAGCCAGCCATATAGCTCAGCAGACTAAAGCACCTGCTTAGGCAGGAACAGGGACTGGAGTTCAATCCCCAGCGTGCTACGATGGCCCCACCCACGGGGCACACTGAGAAAGTGACTGAAACTGGGCATGGTGGCTCTAGCCTATAATCCCAGAACTTGGGAAGCTGAAAACAGGACGATGTAGACCCTATAGATCCTGTACTAAAATAATAAATAAATGAAAGAAAGGCAACAAAAAGCAAAGAATCATAGGTCACTTATTTTCTTTAAATGGTCCAATTATTCTTCATTTTGTTTCATCTATCGGGTTAATATTTATTAAATAACAAGTGCTGGCACAATTCCCATAAGAGATATACATCTGAGCACAAATATAGTTCATTTCCTTTTGGGGCGGGCATGTACACGCACACATGCATGCGTGTGTCCATGTGTGCTACTACAGATTAAATCCCGGAACCTTCACACTGATCTACATGCCTTAGCCGTTTTGTTATGTGACAGAGCCTTGCTAAATTCATGCTGAGCATGAACTTGAAACCTTCCTGCCTCAGTCTCTCGAAGTGCTGGAATTACAGGCCTCTGTCACAACATGACAGGCTCTTTCTGTTTCATTTCCAACCTCAGGAAAGACATGGTAATAATAAATGTAAATGACCAAGGAAATAAGATGAAAGCAACTGCCCAAATGTAGTACTTCATGTTTAACAGCTGTGATAAAAAATACCAACTACAGCCAGTTATGTTGGTGAAGCACACATATAGTCCCAGCACTTGGGAAGCTAAGCCAGAAGGATCACAGCCAGGTTTGAGGTCAGCCTGGACCATATAGTGAGACCCTGTCTCAAAAGCAAAACAAAACCCACCAAATACATTAACATATGAAAAAATATGTGAAGGTCAAGGGTTCAATCACCAGCACACAAAACTATACACCAACGGTTTCACTCAAAATAAAAAGTTGGAAGTATGAAAGTTTTACTTACCTGAGAAAGATCAATGAAATGATTGGCTTCTGCCATAACCTTCACTCGGAAGTTTGTACCATCATCTGGACTCAGGGCATAACAGAATACCTGTGAGGCAGCATAGTGTATTTAATGAACTTGGTTCAAATTTCTTCCAAAAGACACTGGGTCTAACATTTAAAATAACAGGAAAGTCACCATTAAGGGTATTTTTAAAAATATACACTGATTATCTCTAAAGGAACACTATCTTACCTCAAATTTATCAGGATTGTGCATGCCTGGAATAGACTGCATAAGGTGAGAAGTAGGATGATTCCCAAAGTCAGAACTCACATATCCTACACGCAGTCGACCATCACTAAGCTTCAAATCTTTTGGATGTTCATATGGTGGTTTATGAAGGACATTAATCTACCAACAGAATTCAGCACTCATTAGTAAAGTTGAATCTATATGTAAATTTTTATCCACAGAAACTAAAACCAAGCCAAACCTACACCTCACACTTGTTGAGTTTTGTCCAGAATACTTCATCTAATTGACATAGCTAGTCTGAAATAATTTTAGCAGTGTGGATAATATGCTTTATACTTGATCTGTTTCTAAATCCCATGAAGTAGTTTGAGCAAATCTAAAACTTGTAGAAATGTACATAGAACATGAAAACCCTTAAAGCACTTTAGAAAATTCTGTAGGGAAAGAATTTTTAAAAAACCAAAATTATGCCTAGCGTTAGAATCTACTCTCCAAAACAAACTTTAACCTTTAATGAAAGTGCTCTAAGTCTCAAAGATGAGTACCAAATACCACACACTTGGTTAAACAGTAGTTTTCAACCTAAAGAAAAACACCATCATTCAATCCCCAGTTCCACCAAAAAAAAAAAAAAAGGACAGACAGACACCATCACTTATCTGTAAGTATTTAAGAATTCCACCCTATAATGTACAGAGGATTATGCTCAAGACAGGGTACATTAGAAAAGATTTTCTGGGGCCAGGGAAATGGCTCAGTAGAATAAGCACTTGCCTGGCTAAGTGCAAGGGCCTGAGTTCAATCCCTGGTTCCACCAAAAAAAAAAAAAAAAGATTTTCTGAGGGTACTGACAAAATTTTATTGCTCAACTTGGGTGATGAACACCTGATAATTCATTAAGCCATATATTTGCTTTACGCAGTATTCTGCATGTGATTAGTTTACAACAAAAGGACTAAAACAAAAAGCACACCTTATCCAAACAAAGGTTCCCATGCCTCTCAGCAATAGCCTTCCTGAAGCCATGAGAAAGAGGATACAGCATACTGTGATGAGGATGCACAGAAGGTAATCTATTCTTCTCTAATTGGTCAGCCACAATACTGACCAACTTCTTCATTCGCTCATCATAGTCTGTCCAATCACAGACAATCTAGAAGAAAACAAAGTTACTATCTAGAAAGTAGTATCCAGCATTTAATATTTTACACATCTACATCTTTAATCTAATACAACATCAGATAACCTATTAAAAACGCTGTTTCAGCTAGAGCACACCTGTAATCCCAGCACCAGGAAGGCTGAGGCAGGAGGACTCCCAGGTTCAAGTCCAAGGAAATTTAGCAAGACTCTGTCTCAAAAATCAAAAATAAGTGTTTGCCTTGGCAGCATATATGCAAAAATTAGAATATCAAGACTGTTAGCATCACCTCAGCACAAACATGACATGAAAATTCATGAAGCATTCTGTAACTTTTAAAAGATAAATTTGAGCCATTTGTAGGAAAATGGGATGCACCCTGAGACCATAATTTTAAGGAAAATAAGACACACAAGCTTAAATATTGCATGGAAAAGACAAAATAAAGACTAACAGGTAATGAGAAACAGGGAGATAGATCTTTTGCAAAAGAGAAGAGGACAGAGATGGAGGAAGAAGAAAAGGGAATAAAAATATGAATTAAGGGGTTAGGGAGATAGCTCAGTGGTCTAAGAGCCTGCCTGGCAAGCTCAAGGACCCGGGTTCAATCCCCAGTACCATATGCCATGCTGGCCCCGGATCCCTGGGTTCACTGTGCCACCAAAACCAGGCATGGCGGTACATGCCTGTAATCCCAACACTGGGAAGGCTGAGAAAGGAGAATCACTACAAGTCTGAGCTGCATAGTGAGACCCTGTACCAAATAAATAACTAAATAAATAAAAGATTTTTTAAAATGAATTGAGATGTGCTACATACATGTATGAACTCCCCCATGAGAAATACTATGTACTGCTGACACATACCAATATAAACAAAAATTAAAGCTGGGCATTGTGGGCCAGCCAGATAACTCAGCGGATTAAAATACCTGCTTAAGCAGATGCAGGGACCAGGGTTCGATCCCCAGTGTGCTGTGCTGTCCCCACCCCTGGGACACACTGAGACAGTGATTGAGAATGGGCATAGTGACGCACACCTATAATCCGTGCTTGGGAGGCTGAAAACAGGAGAATCACTACAAATCCAATCTGTGTAGTAAGACCCTGTACTAAAATAGTTTTAAAAAAAAAAAAAAAAGCTGGGCAGGGACTGGTGAGATGGCTCAGTGGTCTAGAGCACCTACTTGGAACAAGCTAGGCTAAGCAAAGCACAGGGACTGTGGTTCGGTCCCCCAGCACCACATGCCAGCCAGCCCCTGCCCCTGGTGGGCTGAGCTGGCCACACACACACACAAAAATAAACAAAATAAAATAAAATAAAAAATAAAAAAAGCTGGGAATTGTGGTACATGTCTATAATCCTGGCACTCAGGAGGCTGAGGCAGGAGGATCACTGCAATTTCAAGATTAGGCTAGACTACATTGTGAGTTTGAGGTTAGTCTGAACTATATAGCTAAACTCAATTTCAAAAACTCAAAATAAGTAAAAATCTAAAAATAAGTAAAAAATTTAAAAAAAATAAATAAAATAAAAATAAGTAAAAAATTAAAAAAGGGTTGGAAGCAGCCCAGTATAAAGGCTCTATATTCAATCCCTAGTTACAAATCTAAACCAAACCAAAAACACTGTCTCTTTTAGCCTAGATTATTATAGCACATAACAGTTCAAAAGTGATTACCACACTGAAATCTAATTACTGGTCTTTTATTCTTTACCTGCAGGCAATGAGCCAAGTTACAATAAGCATCAGGAAAATCAGGCTTAAGTTTCAGAGCCGTGCGGTAAGAAGCTATTGCTTCTGGAATATTCCCTGAATCCTAGAAATAAGTAAAAGTGAAGTGGTAAGAAGTTTTCTAAAATTAAGTATCCCATACTAAGATGGCACACCTCACAGGCAACAACAGTACCTTATGAATGGAGGCCAGATTGCTGTGCGCATCTGCAAATGCCGGGTTAATCTGGATGGCACGAGTATAACACTGCAAGGCTCCCTGAACATCCTGCATCTCCTTCAGAGTGTTTCCCATGTTAGAATAGGCATCCGCAAAGGTAGGGCTTATTCTGAAGGACAGGATGGACACAAGTTTTATTTATCTAGCACAAACTTTCAATTTGTTGTTAACAAAGCCATTTTACTTTAAAATTACAAGACAATTATAAAAGGAAAAAGGCTGTGAATTCCTTACCGAATAGCTTCCTTATAATGCATTAAAGCTTCCTGCAGTTTGCCCTGCTGTTGTAATACACTCGCTAAATTGGAATGCGCAGCAGCAAACTCTGGAAAGACCTACAGAGTCAAGATCATAACCAAAGTTTAAAAAACCTGTGAAAACAATAGCACTAACTTCCTCTAACCCTAAGATCTTTGTTCAAATACCCCTAAACTCCTATCTTTTCCAAATCTACTTATTAAAGCCCTAATGGCTCAATTTCTAGCTCTTTTATCTATTTTATAACTGCCCCAAACATGAGCTATATTTCTTTGCCTAGTTTATGCTGACCTACCCCAGCAACACTGGAATCTCTTTCTTCTAAACTCCTACCACAACTACCAACCATCCTACAGCCACGATGCCTTGAAATTACTGTATACACTCCCTGGTAAGTACTCTTCAACTTCTCTCCAAAAACACTCTTACTAGGGCAAGTGTTGTGCCACACACCTGTAATCCCAGCACTCAGGAGGCTGAGGCAGGAGAATTGTTCAGAGTTCGAGGCCAGCTGGGCTACAAAGTGAGCTCAAAGCCAGCCCGAACTGCATAGCGAGACCCCGTCTCAAAAGAAGAAAAAACTCTCTATTTAGGCTTGGATTATTATAGCACATTAACAGTTAAAAAGTGCTTATGACACTGAAAAGTAATTACTGGTCTGTTATTCTTTACCTGCTGCAGGCAATGAGCCACATTACAATAAGCATCAATAAGCAACAATAGTTTACTTTTTGATTTTTCTGTACAAATCCTATCTATCCATAAAATACTGAACTCTGAATTTAAGGATTTTCTTCAGTCACACAGAACCTCACATGTATCTCAGGTACTCAATTATGGGTTCAACAAACAGTCTTCTTTTAAATGATCCAACTACTATCTTTCACAAAAGATGTGGATGGCACAGCAAACTTAACTGCTTTCCCTCTATTGTCTCAGGCTAAACACCCAGCCACACCACCCTCAACATACTTCTAATGCTTTACGATACAAACGAACTGCCTCTTCAATATTTCCCTGTTCTCGTTTGATATTGGCTAGATTATTGAGAGAGTCAGCATGAGTGGGACACAAACGGAGAGCTGTATTGTAACAATCTTCTGCTTCCGCAACCTAGAAAACAAAACAAACTCTTCAAAAACTATACAAATGAATCACAGGGCTATCACTGATATTGTTCTGACAATTTTCATAATTGCTTAGTTAGGCCTAATGTCTGGTAGTACTCCAGAAAATGGATACAGTCAACCCTCAAGTTATGACCTGCCTCATGTGTCAACAGACTCAAGTTTCAGTGTGAGCCCAGGTGTGTGGGTGGGGAGGGGAGGGTGCTGTGATTTCATCAGTGCTTTATATAACTGTTATAATTACTGCTATCAAAATGGCCCCCAAAAAAGCTAGAAAAGAAGTTCAGGGGAAAAAAAAAGTAGTAGTAGTTCAGGAAGGAAGGGAAACGAAAGAAAGCAACCACGGCTCAGGGATATAGCTCAGTGACATAAGCACCTGCCTGGCAAGTGCAAGGTCCCAAGTTCGATCCCTGGCACCACCAAAAAAGAAAGCAAGCAAGCAAGCAACCACAATTGAAAGAGAATTGTAGAGAAATATGAGAGTGGCATTTGTTTAACCCAACTCACTAATATGTGCATGTCAAAATCCACTATCTTAACAATCTTATGGAGAAAAGATTAGAAAAAAAAGATTCATATAAGAAAGCTAGTGTTACACTAAAAGTGTTACTCAAGTTAGTAAGTTACAATCAGTAGTGTTAGTGTGGATAAATGAAAAGGCAGATGGCAGGTTATAGCCTGAGTCTATAATTTGTGAAAAAGCGAGGGCTATAAATTCAGATCTTATAAAGGATAATCCATCAACGAGTGATCATGGTGAAACACTTCATGTCACTAATGGGTAGTTTCACCATTTTAAAGCAAGAACTATGGTTCATGGTGTAACCAGGCATGGTGAAGCAGCCAGTGCTGACAAAAAGGCTGCTACACATAACCACTTCCAAACAATGACACAGAAAAATCGCTTTTGCTCTCAAGTTTTCTTTTTTTTCTCTCTCAAGTTTTCAACTGTGATGAAACTGGCCTTTTCTGGAAGAAAATTCCTAGGACAGCATACATTACCCAGAAGGAAAAGAAAACACCAGGCCGCAAACCCATGAGCGAAAGGCTAACCTCACTGCTGTGTGCCAGTGCGAGTGGTGACCTCAAGATAAAGCCGGGGCCAGGGAGATAGCTCAGTAGAATAAGCACTTGCCTAACAAGTGCAGGGTCCTGAGTTCAGTCCCTGGTACCGGAAAAAAAAAAAGACAAAGTCTGTCCTGGTTTGTCACTGAGACTCCTAGTGTTCAGAACATACAAAGCCCTGAAGAACAGGTAGGGGTCAGGTGGAGACCCAGTGCACAAGCCTGGGGAACCAGGGTATTTTTTCTGGAGTGGATCAGGAAGGCCTTCTGTCCTACTGTTAAGAAATATCTGAAGGACAAAAGGTTACCAACCAGGCCTCTCCTCATTGTGGACTGTGCTCCTGCTCACCCATGAGATTTAGAAGAATTGGCTGAGGAATTCCCAGGGCTCTCAGTCAAGTTCCTCCCACTTAACACAACTCCTCTACTGCAGCCGATGGACCAGCAGATTATAGCTAATTCTGAAAAGCCATACTATAAGTAACTGTTCCTAAAGTGCTTCCAGATGGTCTCAGATACAGGTTTAACTCTTAAAGAATTCTGCAAGAGAACCAACCAAATAGCTCAGCGGACAGGTTCAATCCCCGGTGTGTGATGCCAGCCCTGCCCCTGGGGCACACTGAGATGGCAACTAAGACTGGGCCTGGTAGCACAAGCCTGTAATCCCAGCACTTACGAGGCTGAAAACAGGAGGATCACTACAAGTCCAATCAGTGAGTGATACTCTGTAGTCCCTGTACTAAAATACAAAAAAATTGAAAGAAAGAAAAAAAAAAAAGGGGGGGAAGGTGACAGCAACATAGCTCAGCTGTCCAAAGTACCCCTGCTTAAGCAAGGGCAGGGACCATGGTTCGTTCACCGGCACCACATGCCACAGTAGCCCCACACCCAGGGAGGACTGAGCCAGCCACAAAAAAAAAAAAAAAAAAGAATTCTAGAAGGATCATTACAACATCCTTTCCTGTGTGGAGTTAATTTGAGAAATTATGGGCCATTCTCTCTCTAGGGACACTGAGACCTGCCTGGAAGCAAGTGTGGGCCACGCATGGTGGCATACACCTATAACTGCAATACTCAAGAGGCTAAGGCAAGAGGATATCTGAGTTTGAGGCCAGCTTAGGTTATATAGTGAAACCCTATCTCAAAAAAAAAGCGTGTCCTCCCTGGCAAGCGCAAGGGCCTGAGTTCAATCTTCGGTTCCGCAAAAAAAAAGTGTGTCCTAAAAGTATATAGGACAGAGACTGTGAAAGCTATGTAGAGGAGCCTGAGCCTTCAGTTGACCCTGTGGTTGATGGCAGTGTCACCATAGCAGAGTCCACAGGCTTGCGGGTAGACAGTGGTGATGTTTAGAAACTGGTAGAGGAATACTCAGAGAAGCTGTCTACAGAGGAACTTCAGCAACTTTTGGCCAAGCAATAGACAATGGCGCTGAGGAGCTTTCTGAAGAGGAGGGGAGTACCAACAAAGTGCAGAAAAGTTCTTTTGAAATAAGGAAATCTGAAGAATTGGACAGCGCTACAAACATTTACAGGGAAGAACCACCCAGACAGAAAGAAAGTCAGTAGTTGCATTTACTTGCCTCATGACAATGTCACGTCATACTACAGAACAGAGTTAAAGAAAAGACAGAGGGGCCAGCGAGATAGCTCAATTGATTAAAGCACCTACTTAGGCAAGCTTAAGCAAGTGCAGAGACTGCAGTTCAATCCCTGACACCACATGCCATGCCAGCCCTGCCCCCAGGGTGGGATGGGCCGGTCAAAAAATAGAAAATAAAAAAATAAAGACAGAGACAACCTTAGACCAGGTCTCAATTCTGAGACCTAGTGAGCCAGAAGCAGGTACTAGTTAGTAGGCTACAGATTTCTCCCTAGGAGAGAAAGGACACCAGAGCCAGATTCCTGACATTCTTATGGGAAAGGACTCTCACTCCAAACAGTAGCCACCTTCCACTTCATCCTCCCTTCCTGCAAGCCACAGGTGTCAACTTGAAAGGTGAGTGCACTATGAAACTGTCTCTGGTAAACCTGGCACATTTTTATAACCTTTTGATGAATACACTAGGAAGATTATTGGTGTTTGTGGCAAATTATGCATAACAAACAACCCTTTTTATTATGAAAAGGTTAGTTAAGGGGTGCTTTGAGAGACTGGGAATGTGTTGTATTTCCATTATTTTTTATGAGAAACACAGTCTTGACTTACAACCCGCCCCTGCAAATGAATTAAGTTCATAAGTCAAGGGTCCACCATATTTCCCAGTATTCCTCCCATTAACCTAAATGCCAAAACAACACCAATATAACCATCTCAATACTTAACAACAATATGTATGAAAAAAACTTCCTTAATTCTACCAAATAACAGACTGAGTAAAAATCCTTACACTGCCTTTCTCTTTGAGAGCATTGGCTAGGTTACAGTAAGCATCAGGGAAATGAGGTTGCAGTTCAATAGCTCGCCTGTAGGTGTCTATCGCCAGATCGATCAGGCCTTGCTCATAATATACACAAGCCAGGTTGCCGTGCACCACTGCGTGATTTGGACTCAAGCTTAGGGCACGAAGATAAGCTGCCACAGCTCTGCAAATAAAACACACACACACACACACATAAAAAAACGCAACTAATTTTGACTGGATGTTCTGTTATAATTAATTCATGCTATACTATACAAAAATATAGTAACTGTAAGTACATTTCATGCTATAATACTTAAACTCAAACCAAAATTACACCTTAATAAAATGTATTTTTACCCTGAGAAACTGTTTATTCACACATAACAGGCTTTCCTTTGACAACAAAAACAAGTTGGAAAATCCAAATTTAGCAGCTTTAAGAATCAGATCAGGGGCCGGGGAGATGGTTCAGTGGAATAAGCGCTTCCCTGGCAAGCACAAGGGCCTGAGTTCAATCCCCGGTTCCACAAAAAAAAAAAAAAAATCAGATCAAAAGAAATAATTTAGTCTAAGAGATAATAATTTCAACAGTTTTAAAATACAGGTAATTTCAACCTAACTCACAGTGAGAAAAAGGCTTTCAGGAAAGGCAACAAGGAAAAGTCAGGCAATAGTATCTATGAATTAAAGCAGCAAACTCTAGCAGACAAAAACAACATATTAGGACAATGTGTTTCAACGGGCTACTGTCATTATTTCTCAGCCCAAACTCTTAATGTACTAAGAACCCAAGAAAATTTAATAGAACAATCTCTTACCTGTCAAAAATGCGCGCCTCTTTCAAGACATTTCCTAAATTGATATAAGCATCCAGAAAATTTGGGTCAAGGGTGACAGCCTAAAAATTACAAGAGAATTACTTAAAACGAGTTAGCTTTTTAACTTCCCATTTACAATTTTTAATTCTAAAAATCATTTTAGATCTCTAATTACCTTTATTGGACAATTGAGATGTTTTATTTTTTAAAAACCTGATTATTTAGCTTCCTCTCACTATTTACAAATGTCAATGTCATCAAAATAACTTCTCACACTAAAAGGTAGCTCAGTAGGGTACTTGCCTAGCACACACAAGGACTCAAGTTCCGTCCCCAATACCACAAAAACAAAAAACTTCTCACGTCACATGTTCTTGTGAGCAAAATGAGTCCTGAAGAAGGAAATAATTAAAAACTGGATCTCCTCATTTTACTGAGTACTTCCTGTAACTGGCCCTGTTACTCACAATTAGACTCTTTCAAAAAATAATTGCCAGCTGGGTAGGGGCACACATCTGCAATCCTAGTAGTTCGCAGTCTGAAGCAAGTAGGGTTACCAAGAATTGAAGGCCAGCCTGGGCCACATAGTGAGTTCAAGGACAGGGTCAACTACATAGAGACAGATGGATGGACAGACAGAAGGAAAGAAGGGAAAAAAAGGGAAGAGGGAATGAAGAAAGGATGGAAAAACAAGCATGAAACTCTTAATGTAAAGGAAATACAACTCGATACCCATCAGTAAGATACACTATATCAAGGAAATACTAAATAGTTTTGCCAAATAGTTTGTTTTCCTGACTCAGGCTGCCTTTAGGGTGGGTCTGGGGATCAAACCACCGTCCCCTGTGCCTGACTGGGTTTGCTGGAGCAGGCACTTAAACAACTGAGCTAACCCACAAGCCCCCCTCTCCAAATAGCTCTGAAACTGTCCTAAATTTGGCTGAGTATACCTAGAACAAATTCTCAGGCTGGCACTATATTAAGAATTTATCTCCTAAAAAGACTCCTGGGCACTATCACAGGCTAGTTAAATCAGACACTCTGAAAATGGGGTCAGGACATTCCTATCTAGTACAAGTTTCTCATGTGCAATGAAGGTAAAGAGCCACTGATCAAGAATGGTATTCCAGGAGCTAAAGTATGCAGCTCAGCGGTAGGGTGCTCATTCGCCTAGCATGCATGAAGCCCTGAGTTCCATCCCTAGCACCAAGGAAAGAGACCCTTCAAGTGTGGTAAGAAGGGTGGTAAATGTGAATGTTAACCAAAATACTGAAAAGATAAAGGTAATGAACGGGTAACTGCAAATATATTAAAGATTCCTAAAGAACACTTCCTCTTCACTTAGATGGCAGCTCTAAAACAAAGTGTAATGTACTCAATTTTAATTGTCTGCAGTGATAGATGACTACTCTAAAAACCTTTTAACTTACTACAGAAATTTCCAAACACACAAAAGCAAAGGACTACAACAAAACCTCAGGTTTCTGTTACTCATCATCAACAACTGATAAAACATTCAATTTTACTAATCTAATTTACTAATTTACTAATCTAATTTCACTAATCTACTCCTTTCCTTCACTTTCCAGATTATTTTGAAGCCTTGACATCTCACTCTATTTGAAAATATTGGGGGGGGGGAGTATTTCAGTATACAACCCAGGAATAAGAAAAGAATGAGTACCTGTTCCTTATTATGCCTAAGATGTTTGAAATGCAGTGAGATAGTGAGGTTAAGATTGA
>NW_004524856.1:1268284-1296671 GCF_000260255.1 Octodon degus
AGTGAAGTTTAGAAGACAATGAGAGGGCAAAACTGATTACTATGCTAGGAAACACTTGGTAATGCAGGACAAAAATAAGTATAACACACCTAAATACAGGATGATAGTTCGTGTAACAGAGATATCATTTGTCAGATTGCTTATGCCTGTATTGAAGGGGATATGATAGTCTGTGTGGCATATGCACATGAACTACCAAAGTATGGTGTGAAAGTTGGCCTAACAAATTATGCTGCAGCATATTGTGCTGGCCTGCTGCTGGCCCGCAGGCTTCTCAATAGGTTTGGCATGGATAAGATCTATGAAGGCCAGGTGGAGGTGACTGGAGATGAGTACAATGTGGACAGCATTGATGGCAAACCTGGTGCCTTCACCTGCTATCTGGATGCAGGCCTCACCAGAACTACAACTGGCAATAAAGTTTTTGGAGCCCTAAAGGGTGCTGTGGATGGAGGCTTGTCTATCCCTCACAGTACCAAACGATTCCCTGGTTATGATTCTGCAAGCAAGGAGTTCAATGCAGAAGTACACTGGAAGCACATCATGGGTCAGAATGTCGCAGACTATATGCGTTAGCTAATGGAAGAAGATGAAGATGCTTACAAGAAACACGTCTCTCAGTATATAAACAACAATGTAACTCCAGACATGACGGAGGAGATGTATAAGAAAGCTCATGCTGCTATACGAGAGAATCCAGTCTATAAGCTGAAGAGAGAAATTAAAAAGCAGAGGTGGAACCGTCCCAAAATGTCCCTTGCCCAGAAGATTGGGTAGCTCAAAAGAAGGCAAGCTTCCTCAGAGCTCAAGAGCAGGCTGCTGAGAGTTAAACCAAATTTCTATGAAGATTTTTGAGATAAAGACCAATAAACTTATTCATCAAGCAAAAAGATAAAAATAAAAAATAAAAATGACAAGTGATTTTTTTTTTTTTTTGGCAGTACCAGGAATTGAACTCAGGACCCTGCACTTATTCCACTTAGCTATCTCCCCGGCCCTGACAAATGGTTTTTTAACATCAAATATTCCTTCACTGGTATTTCTGATCAAGTTAGTCAGAATCCATACAAGATTCAGAAAATTTGTGAGTGCATTTTTCTGAGTTTCTTTTGAACCTTTAAAATTAACGTAAGCCTCAATTTTTATTCCTGTAATTAGTTGAAGAAACCAGATTATTGTCCTAGATAGTTCATATAGTAATTTGGATTTTGCTAACTACATTCTTATGATCTCTTTTCCCTGTTCCATCTATTTCCTATAAAGTAGAAACTTAAATCAGCCTTGGGCTCTTATTTTTTGCACTGCTACAGATGGAATGAACCTAGGGCCTATCTAGTCCAGCACTCTACTGAGCTATACACTCCCAGATTTCCTGTTTAGTATAAGACTACTTTACTGATGAAATTTAGTTCTATGAGAAAATATACAAAGCCTGACTGCATCTTTTTGCCCATGCTAAATGCCTCAATCTACTAACAGTGACACATCATTCCTTTATTAGCTAGATTTAGGGCCGGGGAGATGGCTCAGTGGAATAAGTGCTTCCCTGGCAAGCACAAGGGCCTGAGTTCAATCCCCAGTTCTGAAAAAAAAAAAAAAAAGACTTCATATTATCTAGATTTTAATATTTTCTTTTAGGGTTTTCTTTTAGGGCCAGAGAGATAGCTCAGTAGAATAAGTGCTTGCCTGGCAAGCGCAAGGACCTAAATTCAATCCCTGGTTCCGCAAAAAAAAAAAAAAATTCTTTTCAACAGTGTCTCAGTAGGTAGTTCAGATAGCCCAGGCTGACCTTGAACTTGTGGTGATCCTTCTGCCTCAGATTACAGGCGTGCACCACTACACCAACACAGAAAAGAAGAAACTTCTCCCATCAACTGTTGGGTGGCACAGAGGTCTACTTTATACATGAAAAGAAAGCACAAGTGCTTATTCTTTTAAAACTATTTTAAATGTTTAATTGCTAAATAGGATTAAAGTTATAGGTAATTGTAAATATATCTATTTTTTTCTTTTTCTGAGACAGAAACTTACTTTGTATTCCAGGCTGACCTTGCAGAAAAAGCTACCCTGAACCCACAACAATCCTCCTGCTTCAGCCTCCTGAGCACTAGGATTATAGAGGTATCATACTTGGCTACTGACTACCTTTATGGACATATTTATCGGGTACAATGATACACTGATCTACATATCCACTGTAAAAGATTCGACCAATTAACATGTCCATCAACTCACCACCACCCCACCCCACTCTTTTTTTTTTTTTTTTTTTTTGCAGTACTGGGGATTGAACTCAGGACCTTATGCTTGCCAGGCAAGTGCCTATGCTTCTGAGCTATACCCCCAACCCAATACCACCTCATTTTTAAAGCAAGAATGCTTAAAAATTACTTAAAGGTTTTTCTTCTGTTTTGAAACAGGCTCTATCTTCAGCAAACTGGCCTCAGACAAATGCCTCCACCTCCTGTGTACTGGGACTACAAGCATATGCTACAGCCAGTTTCTTTGAATATTTTAAAAATATTTATGCATCCTGCTTGGCAAATGAGAGGTCTTGAGTTTGATTCCTGGTGCCCCCTCAAATAGTGCTACTTGATTAAAAATATTAATAAATGCTAATTTAAAAAAAAAATATTTATGCATTTATATATTTATCTACTTGCAGTACTAGAGACTAAACCCACAGCCACTGCTTTGCCACTCATTTTTTGTTTTGTTTTGTTTTGTTTTGTTTGTTTTTGAGATGGGGTTTTGCTATGTAGTGCAGGCTGGCCTTCAACTCACTATGTGACCTAGGCTAGCCTCAAACTCCCTATGATCCTCCTGCCTCAGCTTCCTGTGTACTAGGACTATAAGCATGCGCTACCATCTCCCGGCCCAGCACTACTATATTTTTTTGAGATGAGGTTTTACTAGGCTGCCCTGGATGGCTTTGAACTTGTGATCTGCCTCTCTCAGGTTCCCAAGCAGCTGGAATTACAGTCAGAGCAAGGAAGCTGAGGCAATCTTGAAATATACATACTGTTAACTGTGGTTAGCATGCAGTGCAATAGACTAATTTATTCCTTTAGTTTAAATGAATCTTTGAATCATCTGATCAACATTTTCCTTTTCTCATATCCCTTTTCTCCACCAATTTCTCTTTCTATCTTTCTACTATTTCTATTACACAAACATTTTAGATTCCAAACGTTAAGTACAACCATACAGTATTCTGTGCTTGGCTTATTTCATACAGCATAAAGCACGAGCAACAAAAACAAGCAAAAATAAACCAGGTGTGATGGTACATATTTGTAATCCAAGCACTCTGGGAGGCTGAGGCAGGAGGATCACTGATTCAAGTCCAGCCTGGACAATGTAGCAAAACTCTGCCTCAAAATAAAAAATAAAAAACAGACTGGGAATATATTTCAGTGTGAGGGCCTTGGGTTCAATCTCCAGCAGCATTCAAAAAGAAAAAAATAAGACTGGTCACGTGAAAATGTTAAACCTCTCTAATAAGGAAATGCAAATTACAATATCACCTCACACCTGTTCAAATGGCAATTATTAAAATGATGAGTGATAAGAAATGATGAGAATGTAGAAAAAAGAAATGCTTACACTCTGAGGGAATGTACATTAGTAAATACAGTCTTTTTGGACAGTAGTATGGAGGTTTCCCTCAAAATATATCTTCTTTTTAGCCAGTTTTCAAATTTGAGTTGCTCCCAGGCTGGGGATATAGCTCAGTGGTAGAGCACTTGCCTAGGATGTAAAAGGCCCTAGGTTCAATCCTCAGCACGCACACGCGCACACACGCACACATACACACACAAAAATCACTTTTAAATACTAAAAGTATAGACAAAAACAATACTAAAGTTCATTGTCAATGCCAAAACGAAATGGCCACACCATGCACCACTCAGCAAACACTGCAATACTATCAGAAAAACAAAGAAAATATGTGGCTGATTAAGTATGTCTATTATTTAGTTGCAGTAAGAACATTCTGCTTATATAAACACTTCATAAATACCAACCATTGATATAAAAACTAACCTTTTCAAAGTGATGAATTGCAAGCCAAATCTCCCCTTGTGCATTGAAAACACAGCCGAGATTACTCCAAGCTACTGCAAAGTTGGGTTGCGTCTCAATTGCTTTCAAATAACATGCCTTAGGAGGGGTTAATGAAAGAAGATGGGAGGGGAAGGAGGTAAAGGGAAAGGGGAAATTTTGTAAAGGGGGAAAAAAAAAGATTGGGGGAGGGGGAAGAAGGTGATATCATTATTCCTTCTCTGACCAGCCAAAAGTGACCCTGCAGCATAGGCTCGCTTGCGCCAAAACTAATGCGCTGCCACAGCTGGCTGCTCCTGCGCCTGCGCCACCAGAACCCAAGTGCAAACCAGCATGTTCAGTTCTGCCAATCAATTACCAATCCTTACACTGGCACTTATATGGGACGCCAGTTACTATAAGACTCTAATGCTGGACTTCTCTCACTCAAATAGCTAAGGACTCTGGTTATGTTTTCAAGTGCTATCCAGAGAATATCTCTTAAGACCAAGTATTTCAAAGCATACTAGTTTCCCAAAGTGTACAAAAAGGGGGGCCGGGGAGATGGCTCAGCAGAATAAGCGCTTCCCGGGCAAGAGCAAGGGTCTGAGTTCAATCCCCAGTTCCGCCAAAAAAAAAAAAAAAAAAAAAAAACGAAGTGTATGAAGTGTTAAGAGCCAGAACTAGAAAAAAAAAGGGACTTCATGATGAAATAAATTAGGAAAACAGGTGTTCCCTAAGCCTTTAGTAGTATGAAAAGTTCCCTGAACTTAACCATGGAACTCTCCTCTCATTGAGCATTTTATCAGAATTCTATAAAACACGTTTTCAAAAATGCTGCCCTAGGCAATAATGTTCTTCACTAACATTACGCTATTGAATCAAAAAAAAAAAAAAAGTTTGTCAAATCAGACATCATGAAGCTAGGCTTTAAGTTACAAATCCACATTGCCCCTATCTTCTAAGGAGAACTGAAGCTGAAACCTCACATGAAAGGACTGCACCTAGGTTGAGGTCCCTGTAATGCGAGCGCAAACATCGCACGCGCCACCTAACAGCATCGCACTGCGCAATCGCTGCGAACTGCTGCGCTACATAGAACACCCCTAGATGCAGCAAACGGCCAACCAGATCCATTAATCTACTAGACAGGCCCATAGAGAATATTTGTTTAATGAGATTAGTTGGACTCGAGGTATGTTAAAACCCAATTTTATCCAAAAAGGCTACACATAGGACTGAGGGAGCCAGTCAATCAGATTACTCATCTAGTCAACCGTTCACAGGGGCTCATTCGCACGCAATGCGCATTAACGCTGCGCAGCCTTTGCGCTACTGCAGGGTCACAGCGCATCATCAGAAGAGCAGAATGCTGCAATCCAAACAAAGAAGAAAAAAGGAAAAAAAATGAACAACAAGAAGAGTTAGAAGCTTTTACTAGTAAATTATCTCTAATAATTTTAATAATTAACTTTTACTTATTTTTGACAGAATTGTGGCTATAGTATAAAACATTCTCTTACATAACTTGCTTGTAAATAAAATTATTTTAAGCTGTTTCTGAAGCCACAAGACAGAAGATTCAGGCATGGAGGCAAATTGTTTTGCTGTGGCAGTTACAAACCCGTTACCATATTTCTCATCATGTGACTTTTCGGTGCGTTCCTTGCTGGAAGAGGAGGAGGAGGTTGTGTGTCTGCCCTAGATCCAGGCCTCGAGCTCCCTTCAGCGAGGCACCTTACGCATGGAATAGGAGGTTTCACCCACCTGAAACCTTCTAAATACAATATCAATGGTGAAAAACCAAAAACAAGAGAGAAAATAAAAACAAGATCATTAGTAAAAGTTCAACAAAGCAATTGAAATTCTTTGGATGTCTATTACATATGGGAATGAGGACAGTCTCAAGTCTGTAACATGGGAAACATGCACACGGGAGAGGGTTAATCAGGGCTATTGCATACAGCAGGGATTGGTGCTGGAAGAAAGGCTCTTCAGTTTTTATAAAGATAACTTAATTTTGCTTCCATCTATTAGGAATATGCTGGCTTGAATTTTCAAATGCACTGATGACAAAAGAAATACGTTGCATTTCACTCAAGAGTATTTTCTTGTTTACTAAGTTCTCACAAAAACCAGAGTAACATTTTTCAAACTAGGTGTTCTCCAGAGCTCTGAAATAAAGAAGTCAGCAACCTAAGGCAGGCGCAATGTCTCAGCCTAAACCGATCTCTAAAGCTGCGGTGAAGTGCAATTCATGTTAGCTGTCCGCTTGGTGGGGTAACAATTAATAGGAGCTTATCAAATATTTGTTCTATAAATTACCAATTAGATTAATCAGCTAAAATTTAAATCAACGACAATTCATTAGCTGGAAACCTACATAAGGTTAATCCAAAATATCAGCAGAATTTATGAGCGATGCACTTCAAACTAGTGCCTTTGAACAGTAGATGGTGCTGAAAAGCCGTCTTCCTCCCTGAACGAAGCAAACAGACAGCTACGCTGCGCATACACTCCACGCATTAGCATGCGCGTGGGGCTCAGAGCAACAGGTGGGAGTTTCAGAAGCATTCTGGTCTCTCCCCACTCCTCACCCCTGCAGCGCGGTTGCGTAAGGTGGCTTGTAACAAGACAATTGAATTTATAATTTGTAAATGATACCAAAAGCTTTAATTATCCCAACCTGGTACTCAAATTATTTATTTGGAAACACAGAATGCTAAAAGCCACCTTTCCACTTCGGCAAGTTTTCTTTCGATCAGTCCATTTCCCAAACAAACCAGCTTTGTCTTTCTGACTTTTTTTAAGGAAGTGGGGTGGGGAGGAATAAAAGAAGGAAGTGAGGAAGAAAAGAAGGTAGACAATAGGAATGGAAAAGAAGAAAAGGAACTTAGGGAGGGAGTGGGGACAAAGGACAGGATGTTCCAATTATTCCTTTGCAATCATTTTAACAGCCTTTCTTCCACTGTAAAAAGGGTGAGGAAGATGAAGGGAGGAAGGTTAAATAAGACTTAAATGCCAGTATTACAGGGTAACATTTGGATGAAATTCTTCTCCACTTACAAGCCACAAAGGACTTAGAAGAGCAGCATTTTCAATGGCACCTGCATCATATAGGAGTCAAGACTCAAGAGCCAAAACAGAGATGCTCTGCTTGTTTGTCACCAGCAGGCAAGCCTCAGATTTGAAGGAATGTTACTTATTCCCACATAAGACCATGATGGAGCCCACTGTTATAAAGATGACCTAGCTAGGCAGAAAAGCTCCACAATGTTCAGGATCTTACTTTTACCCCCAGATTTAGAACATATATGCCAAAGCCTGGTCCTGCTCTAGTCTGAGGCAAGTTAAGCCAAAAGTTTCCTCAGTTTCATAGGACTGTTTTGTGAAGATACCTCAATGAAGAGTTGAAGACTTGGCAAAAAGTACAAGTTTTCATAACACTGATGTTTTAAATGTGCTCTATCAAACACCTACCTTGGCTTCTTCCAAGCGACCCAGGGCTTTGAGCAGGTTCCCCAGGTCACTGCGAACACAGTACAAATCCTAGAAGGCCAGAAATACTAACATTAATTATATACTCTGCTTTGTTGATCAAAAGTACCTTGAAATCATTTCTGTGCATCTAGCCCCTGTCATTTTATTGTCCATCAATTCTGCTTGACAAACTTGAGTGTATGACCACCTCCCTCATCTTCAATTCTGAATCCCAAAAGTTCTAAAACCTCACTCACTTGATTAAACCTGACCCGAATAACAGGACACTATCTATAAAATTCATTTCTCTTGCATAGAACACTCATTTCTTTTGCTGTGGTAAGGTAAATGTGTTTTACTCTAACATGCTGCGCCAGTCCCTGCTAGGTCTAATAATATACAGCATTATTTTCTACAACACTGAAAATTCTGAATTTTGAAATGCATTTGGCTCTATCAGCTTCAGATAAATGACTATGGGACCTTACAAAAGCCTCTCTCCTCTCCAAATGTTGTTTAAAAAAAAAAAAGAATGAATATTTATTCAGCTGTTTTATTCAAGGTTATGATGAATCACTCCTGCATCAAGGACCAAAAATTTTCCATGGCGGGCAAAACAATACTGCACTGAGCAAGCTATTACCTATCAACAAACCTAACCTTTGGCTCTCAGGCATTTAGAAACCTTGACTTCATCTCACCGTTAGGCAGAAGGATTACAGTCCAAGCACAGTTTCAATCCTGACACCTGCCACTAGATTACTCATTAGTATTAAGTACCACCGGAATCGAGTGGGTGAATAATGAAAAGCAGTTGACTCTGCTTTTTATTAGCAGTTCAATTGTGTTGCTAGTCCTCTGACTCACCAGTCTGTTCATCAGTATGAGACACTCATCACAACAGTGAGTTTGAATTTTTATTTGCCTTAGCTTGCTTTTGTCAGACAGTCAACAAGCAGAGATAATGGCAAAATAGAGCATGCCTAAGATTCCAAACTTCCAGGGGCCGGGGAGATGGCTCAGTAGGATAAGCGCTTGACTGGCAAATGCAAGGATCTGAGTTCAATCCCCAGTTCCTCAAAAAAAAAAAAAAAAAAGATTCCAAACTTCCATGGGAGAAAGAATTAAGTCCTATGAAGAACAATTTTGTCAACTGTGCCTAAGAGTCATTACTTACATTATTTTCTCTACAACAGATACGGTCTCTATAATCAGTGGATCAATGTTACTGATAAACAGTTTTTGTAATCACATATTATCCAGTAAGTCTGCCAATAAAGTGTAGGAAGCCACAAAAACCTGTGGCTGAGTACAGTGGTGCAGCACTCTGTAACCCCAGCATACTGAGAGGCTTCAGCAAGATTACAAACTCCTCAAGACAGCCTGGGCAATTTGGCAAGACCCTGCTGGGATGTAGCTCAGAGCAAAGGCCTAGTTAAATCCCCAGTAAGATAAAGATCACTCATGCACTCACTCATGGTTGGCCATAGTACAGAAGCTTAAGCAGTGACTAATGCGTTCGGTTGTTTCCCGTGACCTACAGCACAGGCCAAAACTAATGTTCAAAATATCATAGGTATAATCAATCTTATTATAGATTTATCAATCTTCTAATTAGTCTAAGTACTTTTGAACCTTATGTATGCTCTTGCTAACTACTTTGAATTCTCTACCTTGCTATCTATATTGTACAGTTTTAAACCCAACCCCCAAATTTTAAGGGTAAGTTACCTTTCTGTGTTGGTAGACTTTGGTTTTTGTTTTTTTTTAATATTTATTTATTTATTTTGTGTGTGTGTGGCCAGCTCAGCCCACCAGGGGGCAGGGCTGGCTGGCATGTGGTGCTGGGGGATTGAACCGTGGTCCCTGTGTTTTGCTTAGTTTAGCTTGTTCTAAGTAGGTGCTTTAGACCACTGAGCCATCTCACCAGCCCTGTGTTGGTAGACTTTGACTAATCTAATATGTTGTGCAATCTCCTTCTACTTGTTAATTGTGGTTATACATCTTTGGATTTAACTTTTGGCCTTTTGGGGGCCATAATAATTAAAGTCTAGGGGCCATGGTGATGGCTCAGTAGAATACGCGCTTGCCTGGCAAGCTCAAGGGCCTGAGTTCAATCCCCGGTTTCGCAAAAAAAAAAAAAAAATTAAAGTCTACCAATAATACCAGAGATTGTAATGGCTATACATTTTAGCCAACTGTTATACAATTTTACCCTCCAATTTCTAGAAACTTTTGGATGGATATCTTCTAAGTCCTGACAGTGTATCTAGCTATATTTAGTTCTATCATCTGGATCCATTACAGCATGTTAAATCAAGTTAATACAATGTCCTTGAAAAACAAAAATATCTTTTCCAAATGTGATATAACACCTGTAATCCCAGCACCCTGGGAACTGAGACAGGAGCCAGGTTATCTGAGCATTCTAGACCTAATCTCAAAAATCAAAATTTAAAATAAAAGGCAGCTGGGGGCCTGCCCCTTAGCTCAGTTCTTTAAGTGGCTGCTTCAACAAAGTAGTCAGGCTCAGGTTGCTGTGGTTCAATCCCCACAACTCAAGCCAGCCAAACCTTCCCTGAAGGCATTCGGGCAAAAATAAAATAAAATAAAATAAAAGGCTGGGGCCGGCCAAATAGCTCAGCGGATTAAAGTGCCTGCTTAGGCAGACATGGGAGTTTGATCCCTCGGCCTGCCATGCTGTCCCTGCCCCCAGGGAGCGCTGCAAGGGAGATTGAGACTGGGCATGGTGGCGCACGCCTGTAACCCCAGGACTTGGGAGGCTGTAAACAGGAGGATCACTACAGTCCGATCTACACAGTAAGACCCTGTAGACCCTGTCCTAAAATACATAAAAAAATTTAAAAAATAAAATAAAAGGCTGAGGGTATAGCTCAGCATAAAGGACCAGGGTTCAATTCCCACTACTGCAAAAAAAAAAAAAAAAAAAAAAGGTACGGGAAAAGTATTTTCAAGATTACCCTAAGAAAACCAAAAAGGCAGCATTAGAAAAAGGTGAAACATGTCATTAAATAATGGAATCAAAATTTCTCACCTGGAAATTCAGATACACACACCCCTAATTTCTAAAGACTCAAAGGTACTACCATTCTCCCCAAAAGTTCAAAACTTTAGATCTCAAATTTTCCTTCATCCGTCAAATCAAACACAATCACATTCCTAAGACTTGGCCTACTCCTACCTAACCCAGGTTTTATACAAACATTTGAATTCAACAATAAGTTTAGGGCCGGGGAGATGGCTCAGTAGAATAAGCGCTTCCCTGGCAAGCACAAGAGCCTGGGTTCAATCCCTGGTTGGGGGGGGGGGGGAGAAGCTTAAAACTCTGGGGAAAAGAAATTGAATTCTTATCAAGGGGAATGCAATCTAATCAGAAAAAAACAAGACACACACAACCTAAAACTCACAAAGCAGTAAAGAATTTTGAGAGAAATAACTGAGCTGAAGAGATAAATTCAAGCAGAGACAGGATGAGTAAGAGTTTTACAAAAGAGAAAGACATTCTAAACGAGGTGAAATAGTCTGAATAGAGGTAAGGAATTAAAACTAAGGTGTCCCTGTATAACTATCACTGAAGATAGCAACTGCTTCCTGACTTTCCTCCCAGAGGCCCAACCCTTGCCCCCTCAAACATCTCTATATATACACACACACGAGGTAAAATCAGGTCGATAAAAACCTACAGTAGTCTCAATTGCCTCTCAAATTAAATTAAAACTCCTCAGCCTCTCTATTCTTTTGAAATCTTCCAATTGACTCTGCTCTACTATACTCACTTCTTGTTACTACTTGACTCACCACTTCAGCCAAGAAAGTCTACTTGCTATTTACCTTCCTACAGAATGCTTAGGTTATAAGCACCCACTTGAGGACATCTTCTGATTAATACTCTCCAACAATAATCATCCAAAGAGCTTACATCTTTTTCTTATGGGTCAGAACCATCTCAGGACTGCAACTTTTTTCCTCTATACCACATCTCCCCAGTTTCTAGCCAAGCATTTGTACATAATAAGCACTCAAATACCTAAACGCAACATTTGCAAAACAACTTTAACAAAAAGCAGAACAGAGAAGAGTTTCTATGATTCGGTTGTATTAAGTGAGGCTCACACCAACAATAAATAACATGACAATAACACACGGTGCATGCCAATTAACTCTCAGCACTGTGCATCCACCATCAAAGCAGAAGCAATGCTTCAACAACCCATAGGTTGCTGGGTGTGGTGGTACATGCCTGTAATCCCACCACTTGGGAGGCTAAGGTAGGAGGACTGCTGCAACTTCAAGGCCAGCCTAGGATACATAATGAGTCCAAGGCCAGCCTGAATTACACGACAATATCCTCTTTCAAAAAAACAATACATCATGGGTTCAAAAAATGATGTGAATAAGAGGGCTGGCTAGATAGCTCAGCTGCCTACAAGTTCAAAGCCAGTCTGAACAACACAGTGAGACCCTGTCTCAAAAAAGAAAAAAATACAATGTAATAGAAGGACATTGGGGGGCTGACGAGATGGCTCAGTGGTCTAAAGCACCTACTTAGAACAAACTTAGCAAAGCACAGGGACCATGGTTCAATCCCCCAGCCACCACATGCCAGCCAGCCCGCCCCCTGGTGGGCTGAGCTGGCCACACACACACACACACACACACACAAATAAATAAATAAAAATTAAGAAAAAAAAATTAAAAAAAAAAAATAAAAAAAAAGGACATTGGGCATGTGACAGTTAAATTTAAACCCAGTTAAGACTAGATATCCTTAAAAAAAAAAAAGACTAGATATCCTCATATAAACTGAAACATCATCACCATGATATACTTAGGTGAAATCAAAGGTGTTTATACAATCTCATTTTCATTCACAGTGATAAGAACAGGGAACTAAAGCAGCAACTTCTACCAGACATAGATCCATAATGGGAACACATAATTGTTCAATGCCATCAAGATATAATCCCATAGCCAGGCTGGTGGCACAAGCCTGTAATCCCAGCACTCGAAGGCTCAGGTGGGGAAGGCTGAGGCAGGAGGAACATTGCTAGTTTGAGACCACCCTAGGCTACTAATGAGCTCAAGGCCAGCCTGAACTGCATAGTGAGACCTTGTCTCAAAAGGACAAAAAAATAATAACAATCCCATGATTTTAGCACTACCTTGCTTCCTTGGTAGGGGCATAATAAGCTTCCTGTAAACAGATTTGATATTAAATAGTATGGTTCTGTCACCCACCTTACTTTTTGCATCTCAAGATATGCTTATGGTCTGGTATACTGTCAATAGCAATGACTGCTCTACTGCACACATATGCAAATAAAAACCGGAGCCAAAGTGATCAGAGTAAAAAACTGGTCAAGACTACAGTTGTGTGAGAGAGTAAATGCACTTACACTCAAGCAACAACTCAAGGGTAGAACCAACCTTGGTTAAAAAGAGAAAGGGGTGGGGAAATAAGCTCAGTGGCACAGCCCCTGCCTGGCAAGCACAGAGTCCTGAGTTCAATTTCTAGTACCAAATAAATAATATAAAGGGAAAGAACTTACTGTACTGTGACAACTGGGGGCACAGGTGAACATCAAGAGTTGAGGTCCAAGCCCTAGCCATAATACATACAAGACTAACACTTTCTGTTGTAACTTGAGGTACTTCATTAAAAATTACAAAATCAAAATTTTATACATATACAGAGGTAATCTATCAAAGAACATGTAAGAAATTATTTTGTCTATTCAAAAGACAATAAATGGATTTAAAAATAGATATTTTAAGATGGACATGGTAGCACACAACTGTAATCCCAACACCTGGGAAGCTGAGGCAGGAAGATCACTATAAATTTTGAGGCCAGCCTAGGCTACATAGTGTATTCAAGGCCAACCTGAACTACAGTGAGAAACTGACCCCAAAAAACAAAAAGCAAACAATAAAACTTTAGTGGAAGGTAGTAGTATTACAAGTGGTGGCACCTGTAATCCCAATACTACTGTCAGGGTAAGAAAGAAGGATAATAAATTCAAGTCCAGCCTGAGCGATTTAGGTATTGTTTCAAAAACTAAAAGGCAGGGGCCAGGGAGATGGCTCAGTAGAATAAGTGCTTGCCTGGCAAGCACAAGGCCCTGAGTTCAATTCCCGGTTCCACAAAAAAAAAAATTAAAAGGCAGCTCAGTACAAAGACACTGGATTCAAACCTCACTACTGGAAGGAAAAAAAAAAAGAGAGAGAGAGAGAGAATAGAATGGATGTTCAGGAACAAGTTTTATAATCTAATTTTTATGTCACTAATCCACATATTGGCATATCTTCTGTATCACACTTATAAAATATATCATTCCTTGAAAAATCAATTATTAAAAAATAAAAATTGTTTAAAAAAGAAAAATCAATTATCTCTTGCGAACAACTATCAAGAAAGAGGGGCCGGGGAGATGGCTCAGTGGCAAGCGCAAGGGCCTGAGTTCAATCCCCAGTTCCGCAAAAAAAAAAAAAAAAAAAAAAGAACGAACGAACCCCAGGGGTAGGGAGATGGCTTAGTAAAATAAGGGCTTCCCTGGCAAGCGCAAGAGCCTGAGTTCAATCCCCAGTTCCGCAAAAAAAAAAAAAAAAAAGAAGGGTGGGCAAGATAGCTCAGCAGACTAAGTGCCTGCTTAGGCAAGTGTAGGGACCAGAGTTCGATCTTTAGAACCACATGTCGCATGGGCACTGGCCCGCCCCCAGGGCCACTGAGCCAGCAACTAAGTCAGGAGTGGTGGGGCACACCTGTAATCCTAGTGCTAGGGAGGCTGAAAGCAGAAGGATCAGACTTCAAGCTGCACAGTAAGTCCCTGCACAGAAGAGAGACAGACAGTCACAGACACAGACACAGACACAGACACAGACACAGACACAGACACAGCAACAGACACAGCGACAGCGACAGCGACAGTGACAACCCATCCCAAGAAACAATATCAGGTGTCTTTTAAATACCTTACAGGTATTTAAAAAAAACAAACAAACAATCAACAGGAGGTTCTTGATGCTTTTTAACATAACTCTCTCACACTTAGTTTACTGAGACAGGGTCTCATTACATGGCCCAGACTGGCCTCAAATCCATAATCCTTCTGCCTCAGACCCCCAAGTGCTGGGATTACAAGCATATACCATGAAACCCAGTTTAAAACATTTTTTTTTGGCATAATGCAGACTAGGTCAAATCAATTTCACCATTTTAAGTACATAAACATTTCTGAACTCTTGACTTTATTCCATACAAAAATCTTTTTCAGTAAAGTACCAGCTTTGTACAGTGGCAGTACCACAGCCAATGAGCTTCAGCCAGTGCATGATAACCGATAACTGCTAAGTGAAGTACCAAACTATGTTTCTTTAGGGGTTTCTGTGAAAAGAAAATAACCATTAAAATTTTACTTACAGGATTGTACTGAAGAGCAGAGACGTAAGCTTGTACTGCTCCTTCCATGTCACCAGCTGCCACCAATGCAGCTGCCAGGTTAATATAACCATCGATGAAGTCAGGTTTGAGACGTAATGCATGTCGGTAATGTTCAATGGCTTCCTGCAACTGCCCTCTTTCCTTGTACACATTCCCCAAATTCGAATAGGCTTCTGCCAGAAGGGGATTCTGTTTAATTGCCAGGGTACTAAAGTGAGCAGATCTGAAAAAGTTCAAAGCGTTGATACATGGGTATGCATGCTATCAAAGAGAAGGCATGGCCCACATGCAACTGCAACAGTTTCTGAAGAGCCTGTGCTATTCATAATGTTACAGCATATTACCTTTTAACTAGCAGGAAAAGTTTTATAAATCAAAGTTTTTCACAAGTGAAGATATGCCAGATTTCAAATTGGAAAGTTTTTTTTCCCCCCTCCTGAAATAGTTATTACTAGTCTTAGTACCAAATTGCCACACTGTACAATTTTTTTGTCTTTTTGAAATAGGATCTCTTGAGGGTGACACACTGCAAATTACTATCATCAAAAATGGAAGGGCCAGTGAGGTACCTCAGCAGACTAAGTGCCTGCTTATACAAGTGCAGGGACGGGGTTGGAGCTCCAGTACTACATGCCAAATTGCATGTCACCCCGACCCCAAGTGTGGGCATGGGGGTGCACACCTAGAATCCCAGCACGCCTATAATCCCAATGCTAGGGAGGCTGAAAACAGGAGGATCACTATGAGTCCAAGCTGCACAGTGAGACCCTGTACAAATACATAAAAAAGATCAAGAATGAAAATACTATGTGCGGGGCTGGTGAGATGGCTCAGTGGTCTAAAGCACCTACTTAGAACAAGCTAAGCTCAAGCAAAGCACAGGGACCTCGGTTCAATCCCCCAGCACCACATGCCAGCCAGCCCTGCCCCCTGGTGGGCTGAGCTGGCCACACACTAAATAAATAAATAAATAAATAAATATTAAAAAAAAAAAAAGAAAAAGAAAATACTATGTGCATGAATTTCATTTCTCATTTGTTAAGATTTAGTGATATACCTCTTTAAATGTCTCAATATTCCAGAAAGAAGTCAGGTGTGGTGGTATGCACCTGTAATCCCAGCACTCTGGGAGACTGAGGCAGAATGATCCCAAATTTGAGCCCAACCTGGGCAATTTATCAACTGCCTGTCTCAAAATAACAAGGGGGGGGGGGCCGGTGGCGCTCAGTGCAAGGCTCTGGGTTCACGCCCCAATTTAAAAAAAAAAAAAGATGAATTGTGCATGGTGGTACACGCCTGTAATCCCAGCACTGGGGAGGCTAAGGCAAGGATAATGCAAAGTTGAGACCAGCCTGGGCTACAAAGTGAGCTCAGGGCCAGCCTGAACTACAGGAGACCCTATCTCAAAAAGACAAAAAGAAAAAAAAAAAAGACAGGGCAAGGGATGTAGCTCAGCAGTATAGTGCCTGCCTAGAATGCTTGAGGACCTGAATTTAATTCCTGGTACCATAAAAGAAAAAAAAGCAAGCTACAAAATACAATTTCTTCTCTTTTAACTGATTCAGCTGATTAGCTAAAAGCAACACTTTGTTATAACTTCTGATGGCATTTTCAACTTAAACCACATATGTACCTCATACACACCATTATCTCTGAGTATTTCAGTCCCTCAAGCTGACAGATCTTATAAAAGAGACTGGAGGTCCAGCCAAATAGCTCAGCGGACTAAAGCGCCTGCTAAGATAGGCACAGGGGCCCAGGTTTTATCCCCAGCAGGTGCCACGCCCCCAGGGTACACTGAGACTGGGCATGGTAATCCCAATGCATGGGAGGCTGAAAACAGGAAGATCAGTAGAGTCCCCATAGTGGAAGCCTGTAGTCCCTGTACTAAAATAAATACATAAATATAAAATAGACTTGATGCTCTACTGTACATGAAAATTAACTTATTACTGGAATAGAGTTAATAAAGCAGCAGACCCAGGTGGGAACAAGATCTAGAAAAAGTCCTTAGTCATATTGATAACATAACCACTACCATGCAAAGGGAGAAAAACTGGCAGCTGGACATGTCACAAGTGGGCAAAAGAGCAGATGTGCATTGGTAGCTCAGTAGAAATCCAGTACCCGGTACTGCAAAAACGTCAAGTTGAAATTATTTAATTTTCAGCACCCAAAAGCAGATACCCTCACATCTCCTACCTGTCCAGTCTTCGACACTGGAAGTGTATAGATGAAAGTAATAAAAGCACACCAGTATTGTCTGGCTCTTGTCTCCAGAGTTGCATACAGTGTCTCTCAGCTGCCTCAAAATCTCCTGCCTGATATTCTCGATGTGCCAACTCAGCTAACCCTTGGAAGGAAAGCATACGTTTCGTTGGTTCTGGAGAGTCATCAAAACATTTGAGGGAAGGAGGGGGGAAAACAAAAAGTTAGAAATGCAAACAAAAAATGTAAAAATATGGTATATTAAACTTAAAGATGAAAATGCTTGAAACTATGTAAAGCACTAGAGTGTTCTGCTTCTTATAGCCCCAAATTAATGTCAGGTGCAGAATTAGACTCTTTAGAATTTACCCATTAATATCTTCTTTTCCAAACCACTTAAGAATATTTACTTCCAAGTGAGATCACATTTTAAATATTTTGTACCTTTAAACTGTAACTCAGGGCTGGGGAGATGGCTCAGTAGAATAAGCGCTTGCCTGGCAAGCGTAAGGGCCTGAGTTCAATCCCTGGTTGGAGGGGCAGGGAGAAAGAAAACATAAACTTTAACTCATGGGGCAACCCACTTGGATCCCCTTCTGTCCTTTCAGACAGAAGCTTTCTTTCCCCCAATAAATACATTCTGCTTTTTAAAAAAACTAACTCACGGAAAGCATCTAAAAATTCATAAAAACTTTGTTCCTTATACATTAGCTATGAGACTGTAACAAAATATGAAACATACCATCTGTAAACCTCATGAAGCGGTATGAAGCATTAACAATGTACAATAATCCTGAAGGATCCTCCTATTGGGAAACTTAATACTGTGCCCCATATTTTAGCTTGGGTTTGTAGGGGTTAGGGTAATGCTAACAATGTCTCCAAACGTGGGTGGGAATGCCAAATGTGCTTTAAACTCTTTATATTGATGTATTTGTGCATTTCACAGGTTTTTTTAAAGGGGCCACTAAAGACATGTCTAAGGAAAAAAAAGCCCTAAAAATCAATGTGCTATTTTTAAAAGAGCTGATAAACAAAATCACTTCATTTGTCAAGAGCGGGGGAGATGGCTCAGTAGGATAAGTGCTTCCCTGGCAAGCACAAGGATCTGAGTTCAATCCCCAGTTCCGCCCCCCCCAAAAAAATTAAAAAGGAAAAGATTAAATGAGACATTGCAAGTAATATAAAACATTAAAAAAAAACATTTGTCAAGAGCCAAAATATTTAACAGGGTCATCAGATATTTTAAATAAAGACCCAAAGAGTGCATTATCGTTCCTAGGCAGAAGTGGTGATGCATGCCTTGTAATCCCAGCAGGGGCAGCTGAGACAGGAGTATCACCATGAGTCTTTTTTTTTAATTTATTTATTTGTGTGTGTGTGTGTGTGTGTGTGTGTGGCCAGCTCAGCCCACCAGGGGGCGGGGCTGGCTGGCATGTGGTGCTGGGGGATTGAACCGCGGTCCCTGTGCTTTGCTAAGCTTGTTCTAAGTAGGTGCTTTAGACCACTGAGCCATCTCACCAGCCCCACCATGAGTCTTAAATCAGCCTGAGCTGTACACTGAGTTCAAAGCCAGCCGAACGTGCAAAGCCAGATTCTATCTCAAAAAAAAGTATATTGCTCCTCTATTATCTCAAACTCACCAGCAGACTAGATTAGCTAAATCCCACCCATCCACCGGTTAACACTAGTATTTTCCAAAGAGCTCTGGCAATGACTAAAGGATTAAAGAGATTGCAAACAACTCTATAAAACAACCACGCAGTAACCTACAACTGCGGAGGCTAAAAAAAAGGGGAAATGTCTATAATATAAAATATTGCTTAAAGCAGAAAAGAATGACCAAATAAAAACACTGCTGTGTATGGCTTAATTCAGATAAGTATCCAGAACGGGTATGATTAAAGGCTAACAAGCTGGGGGAGGGGGTCCCTGCCTCAGCAGCAAACACCTAGTGATACACTATTAGGAACTCAACCTCAATGTTTTCACTAGATGATTGGAATGGAAAACCAGACATATTAATTTTACCAAGGTCACCGTGTAAGACTCAAATCCGAGCCTAGCTTCCCCATCATTAGAGCTGAGTAGTATTCTGGAAACTGAGGAAACAGAAGTAAATGTCCTGGCTGACGGCACAGCTGACCACAACGAAGAACAGAAAGACTCCTTCAAGGGTGGGGAAGGTTGTATCTCTAACGGAAACTAGAAAATTACATTTTACACGTGTCTAGAACTTCCTAGCTTAAGGTAACACACTGTCACTTTTCAGAGCTGCTTATCTTCTATTTTAACATCTGACCACTTCCTCAAAATACTATAGGCAGACAAGAAAAAGCTAGCTCATAATCTAATATACTCTTCGGTCTTTGCAAATGACAGTAGGCGAGTGGGGAGAGAACGGAATAATTATGAATCCCACTCCCTACAATTACCGACATTTATAGAAGATTCACCTGTTACTTATTATGCAATATCAAAAAAGTAAAATCTTTGACACATCGAACTGCGAAAGCGTACCTCCCGAAAACAATCACCTCGTGGGAAACCTTAGAACGCCGCCCAATTCCCTAACCCCTCTCGCCCCGAATAGCCTCACCAAGGAAAGGCAGCCAAAGGGCACGCCTATAATTTGGTTTTCTTATTTTGGGAACCAAATGCCCAAGACTGAATAATCGAAAAGGACAACCGCCTTGCACTTGTGCAGCCACACTCCAGTTGCTTTACAAACTCTTCAAGCAAGGATGGAAACTTAAAAAGAAAAAAAATAAAATACACACCCTATGGATAAAGAGACCCTCGGCTGAAGAATGGGGATGGAAGACCCAGAGGCGGCGGCGGCGGCGGCGGCGGCGGAGGAATACAAGAGAAAGTAACACAAAGCAAGAATCGGGAGGGCAAGGTGGTCAAAGGGGAAGCGATTGCAGCGGGGTGGTTCCCCCCCAAGGATAGGAAATGGGCCAAAAGGCTGGCAACCTTGCAAAGGGAAGGGTGTGGCTCTCCGCGGGCGGGCGGGCGGGCGGGCGGGTGGGCAGGCGAGACCACTGGGTGGGGAACGCAGCGTGGGGGCAGCGGGTGGAATTTGGCGACCGCAAAGGGAACCCCTGGAAAATTCCCATCTAAATTAGAACCACTCGATCGAAAGAAAGCTCCCCCGGAGGTGCTTCTGTCTCCTCTCAAGCTTACTTGTAGCAATAGACGAGCGTCTGCTAGTCTTGCGTGACGTTAAGAAAGAATATGAATACATCGAAATGGCACCCTCGCCCTAGGCTTGGCAGCAAAGGACCCAATGTGGCTAGGGGGACAGGGCTTGAACGGGACTGGAGGGGTAAGGAGAGGCTGAAGAGTGGAATTCGGGAAGAAAAGGGTTGCAAGGAGACTAAAAGGACAGGGATTCCAATTCCATTCCAAGATATTCTAAGCGCGCACGTGTGGCAGGAGCGTTCCAAAAGTAAAAGGCTAAAATATTTATGGGATAAAAAAAAAAAAACTAAAGAAGCAACAAGCAAGCAAGAAACTGGAAATACTTGAATAATAGACGACAGCGAAAACTCGACCAGATGCCAGTAGACCACGATGTAACGGGGATGGTTAGAGAGAAGGGAAGGAGTGATGAGAGGTACAGGACGGCGCCAGACCCCTAAGGGGCGTCTGCTAAAGTAGAACTGGACACTGGTACCTGTGCTGTCGGCCACGTTGCCCACGGAAGACGCCATCTGGAGCTTCTTGAGGGAGAGCAAAAAGAGGATAATTGATTCCACTGCCGCCACTACTGGCAATAATGTATCTGGAGGTAGTAGAAAAAAGAGCTACAGCCTTATTAGTATTTTGGAAGGTTTAAGCGGCGGCAGTAGTTACAAGCCTCGAACCCTAAGAACTCTGGTTGGCTATCAACCTCTCACTCACAGTCTTGAAATGGCGGCTATGGTTCCACGGCCGAAACAACACGGGCCGGAACTACTTTCTGTTACAATCAAGTGCCCTCGCGGAGGAAGCACGGTTATCTACCTACAAAAATGACTGTAATCAACTTCTCTACTTCGTAGGTAACCTTCCGCGCGGGACCCATTGCGACAAACAAGATTGTGTGGAGGGCGCATGCGACACCCTGTCAACCTGACTCCCGTTTAGGACACTCTATGGGGCAGCAGTGTCCAAGTTTTTGAAGTTGGACGGAAGGGTCAAACAAACTAACAAACATTTATTGGGTACATTTTTGCCAGTGTTAAAGTGTAACCGCTTTGTTACCTAGTCAACCATGTCAATGTTAACCAAAATACCATCGGCGGCGTTTAAAAAAGTTCAATCAACTTTATTCGTACAATGGATAGTTACACGGGCGGATGGCTCAATTCTGAAGGTGTAAATTAAAATGATTGCATTTCAAAGGCGGAACTGTTGAAACAAGGAGGGAGAGGGGGAAAGGGTTGCAATTTGAAGACCTCTTCATTCTGACTCCATCCATTGATTTAAGCACTTCATTAAAAAAGACTGATACTTTCACGGGTTAAATGAACATAGTTCCCTCCGATCTGAACCATATACCCTAAAATTTCAAAATCGCTTTTTCTATTCAAGAAAGTTCACAATACACAATGTATCAACTATTGTAACTGTCCTACTAACCTGTGCAATGTAGCAGTTATTATAATTGTCCCACTAACCTTTTTCAAAGCTGTTTCATCATTTATTTTTTCTCTGTCACATAAAAAAGTTATTTGCACAGTAATTGAGCAGTTACTCAGACACATGCTATTCATTTTCTTCAAAATTGGTGACTTTCCTCTGAGATGTGACGTCCTTCCCACCAAATAGCTCTGCAGATCATAACAATCAGCGATTCCATTGAGGTCAAGGCATCTACAATGCTAGATGAAATCACTTGCCTTCTGCCTAAACCACAAGTCTAGATTGTGTCACAAATTACCTTCCTTTGACAAATCAGATCTTATAATCCTCCTGCAGTTTCAAATCCAGTATTGACTGGATTTGAATATTATGAAACATCTTGTCCATTCTTATTAATTTATGTCTCATTTCTGGTTCCATAATGGGTTTAAGGTAGCTTGCCACATCAGCAAAAAATTACTACAGTTAAAGGCTACAAGTTGGATCTCTCATAGACTTTATTTCAAAAGGTCCTATATCTAAAAAAGTCAATGAATTTCTTCAAAAAGTTTCTACCATGGGGCTGAGGAGATAGCTCAGTAGGATAAACGCTTGCCTGGCAAGCTCAAGGGCCTGAGCTCAATCCTCAGTTCCACAAAAAAAAAAAAAAAAAAAGTTTCTACCATCTAGCCCCCTGACTTCATTTATTTTAAAAACCTAAATCCTCAAGTTCTGCTCAATGTCTTGGATACAGACAACAAACTAAATTACGGGTATGAGCACAGAGAAAAATTCATAATATTGCTAATTTCTTCCATCCTATAATCAAGAGTCACATCAGGCAGTGAAGAAAACGAAGGTCACTAGACAAACTTTTTTGGAAATTGGGCACCAACCTCTTATGATTTAACACCCCCCACACACACATATACACACACTCAACTGTCCCACATGTGGGACAAACTCACCTTTGCAACTTTTTTTTTTTGCAGAACCGGGGATTGAACTCAGGTACTTGCTGCGAAGCGCTTATTCCACTGAGCCATTTCTCCGGCCCCACCTTTGCAACTTTTTAAAGCAGATGTTTCAGATCCACTGGCAGGTGGTTAGGCCTTACTGATTAGTGGGCGCTAATTAGGTAAAAACTCTTCTTGATAAAGGGCAGCTCACGCTCCTGGGTGGGCAGTTTGGCTCACAGATGTTTGTAGCCTAAAGTTTCCTTTTCCTGAGAGAATAGTCACAGACCATTTTGATACAAAGTTGCTATGGGAAACCAGTTGGTGGGTCTCACAGTGACTCAAAAAAAGAAAAACCCTTCACGAACTCATTCCAAGTACTTTCAGGATCAGCACTGGGAAGGTTTAGTTAGAAGGACTTTAATTCATCAGACAAGCCAATCACATAACATTTACTAGAATTTCAATGTGCTAAGTGTGGAGCACATAAAATGAACAAGACAAGATCTTTCTCCTCAATGAACTTGAAGCCTAGTTAGGTAGGCGCAAAAAGCCCCTGGAGAACAATGCGGAAAAAATATTACTTAGGTAATAAAATACATTAGTTTCTAAGTATTGGGGGTAAGAACAGTCACCTGAGGCTGGAAGAGGTTCATGAAGAAGGCTCTACCCCGGCCCTGCAGGAGGTGCTTTATTTAGTGTTTCCTTCCTTTCACACTGATTTCTGGTTTTGCTACCTTTAGCCTGCAGCAACCCATTTTAGAATCAGCTACTTCCTCAACTTTAATCCCAAACTTTGCCACTTTAATAACAAAACTAGCTGTGTATTACCTTTCAGGTACTATGTAGCAAGTTACCACAAATCTATGCGCTTCCAGCCCATTTTCAGCCTGAGCGTCGGCTTCGGGGAGGGAGCGGAGAGACGCGCTGTCCCCGGGCCGCGCCGCTCCGCTCCGCTCTGCCGCCGCCGCCGCCGCCGTCGCCGCCGCCGCCCTGCAGCTGAAAAATGGCTCCAAGGGTTAAGCGAAGCTGAAAGCATGCGTGGACGCAGCGACACAGGCTTCCCAGATGTCTGAAGATGCTATTCCAGAAAGAATCTGATGCCCTGCATTGGGGAACTATAGCCACAATGAAGAAAATTAGACTTCAAACCTTTCGGGGTTGGGGAAAACGTCTAGAAATCAACACTAAGCAGTGAATTTGGAAAAGACGAATCTTTATTTGATAGCTGCTAAGGCAAAAATATCGCCAGCTGTAATATCTATAGTAAAGATGAAAAGGTTGTTTTTTGTTGTTGTTGTTGTTGTTGTTGTTGTTTTAAATCAAACAGTGAAAGCATAAGGGATTCTTTTAAAAGGTGGCTTTCTGCACAACAAAAAGCAGAAAGGCAACGGGGAGCACACCCTCCTGAGCTCTGCCCAATGAAAATATCTTTTCCTCTCCTCAGCACCAATAGTGTTTAAAGATGTGGGGAAAAGAAATAAAGATGTCAGAGCTCAAAGACCAATAGGGTTCACTTCCCCCCTACAATCAGCACTTGGCTTCTTGACCTGCAAACTCTGGAAGACCGCCTGTCAAGATGGAGGGAAGCAGGGTGTACTGGCGCAAGCCTGTCATTCCAACTACTCTGAATGCCGACGCAGCCTGGGCAACCCAGGAGATCCTGCCCAACTCTGACTCAAAAAAAATTGGGGATGGGGGAATGCTGGGAACCTAGCTCAGTGGTAGCTACTTGGCTAGCCACTACCTGGGGGCTTAGGGTCTGAAATGAGAGGGAAGCCTTTGCTCATTCTTCCAATCCAAGTCCGTCATGGAATGATATTCAAAAAGTTTTTCTGTCAGATCTTTTTTTTTTCTGGGGGGGAAGGGTCTACAGGGTGTTCAGGGTCTCACTACTAGATCAGACTCTTAGTGATCCGACTGTTTACAGCCTCCCAAGAGCTGGGATTACAGGTGCATGCTGCCACGCCTAGTGTCAAATCATCTTTTTTTATAATTCTTTAAATATTTTATGTATTTGTTACAGGATCTCGCTACACAGCTCAGACTTGCAGTGGTTCTCCCGTCTCAGCCACCCCAGCGCTGGGATTACAGGTATGCACCACCATGCCTGGTTTGGGAGCCAGCACAGCATACCCATGGTTAAGGGCCAGATGGCATGCAGCACCAGGGATCGAACCCGGGTCCTTGTGCTTGCCAGGAGGTGCTTAGACCACCAAGCTATCTCCCTAACCCCAATTACATCATCTTATTATAGTGGGTCTTTTTTTTTGTTTGTTTGTTTTGTTTTTTTTGCGGAACCAGGGATTGAACTCAGGCCCTTGCACTTGCCAGGGAAGTGCTTATTCCACTGAGCCATCTCCCCGGCCCCCACATCATCTTTTTATTGAAATATTTTCTTGTGCTTCTTAGCTAGCTGGACACTCCACAGCACCACTGTTAATGTCATCTATGATGTCATTAGGGTGCTGGCTGTCCACATTGCAACCCACAGACTGAGTGGTCCCTAGGACTTTTTTAATGGTTCCAGAAGGATCTTCAAAAGTTGAGAAGTTGACAGTCTCATCAAAAGTGCTATTTCCACTGTGTTTAATGTTTTTCTGTTTCTTTCTGTCTCTTAGCGGCCCCTTGAGGGATTTGACACAGCACAGAGGCAGAAGGCACCGCCTCAACCTAGGAATGTCTGTTCTGAATGATCAGTTTCACTGTAATCCTCAGATGCTTCCAGTCACCAGTTGCCTCCTCCATGTTATCACCCACATTTTTGGAGGCAGACCCAGGGGCCAATCTTGGGGGCTAGGGCAGATGTGCCACTGACTTTGCCACTGGTGCACCTCAGGTGCATGACTTTGATCTCATTTGAGTTGAACTTGGGCGGTGTGGTTGAGGTGGCACCATGGTGGAGCGAATGAGTCCGGATTCGGGACAACTTAAGAAAGATGCACCTTAGCCATCTTCTAGCCGAAAAGCTGAAAGTTCAAAATATTTTGAACTATCTTCATCCTGAAACTGTGTGCAAAAAGCAAAATGATTCACTAAAGAGTTTAGAATTTCAGACTGAAGACTTGCATCTTCTCTTTGGTGTGCCTACATTCATTTCCTGTGCCTTTAGACAGGAGGCTGTATCCTTCCCAAGGATTTCATGGTTATTGGTTGGACAGTTCTCTGCCCATGGAAGTGTCTGCAGTTTCTTTGTAAGTAAAAGGAAACTCTTGACCTGAAGACAAGTAGTAAGTAGACCAGAGCCTGGTCATTGCCTCAGAGATCTTTGTGGATTCATTTATGAATGGTTTGTTCATTGGTACCACAGAACTCATGTAGTGTGGTGGATAGCTAACTGGTAGTCAACTTCTTATACTCCTCTGTCTTGACAGGCATTCTCTCAGAGTTTGCAGGTCAAGAAGCCAAGTGATGACTGTAGGGGGAAGTGAAGTAAACTAGCACCATGCTGGGTGTGGGAGGCTCTCCTGAGGGTTCTTGCCAGCAGCATAAAAGGGAGAACAGGAGAAGCTGCCAAAAAAGTTAGGGATGCTGCTTGGAGAAGCTGTTGGAACCTGCCAGTTCTCTTGGGCTGTTCTGCTGTAGGACCTTGTCATACTGGCTTTCCTGATGAAATTTTGGAGAAGCTCTGGTCCTCATCATGAGCTTGCTTCCTGGCTCCAGAGGAGAAAATTGTGCGCTGCTCAGCCTCATGAAGAAGCTTGCCGTGTTGGCAACTGTCCTTGTCACATTGATGCTTATGTTGAGCATTGCTTCCTGGCTCCAGTTCAGATCCCTCAGCCTGCTAGCACAGGTCCTCCATCCTGCTGGCATAGACTCCTAGCTTCCACCACTGACCTACGGGCCTTTCCAGCACAGGCCCATGATGTGGGCCTGCATGAGACTTTGTTGTGGGCTCTAGGCCTCCAGTTGGACTCATGGGAGGCATTGTTGTGAGTTCTAGGTTTTCAGCTAGACTCATGCAGGATATTAGGATCCAGGCCCTCAGCTGGAGTCTTTAGTGTTCAGTGTGCGGAGAGAGTTTCTGGACTTCTTGTATATGATTCTTGGGTCATTCAATATAAAATATGTCCTATATTATATTATTCCCCTTTCAAGAATCCCAAGCCACAACACATAGTAAAGACCAACAGTGAGTCATGATGGTGTTCCTCTGTTCTTTTTTTTTTTTTTTTTTTTTTTCCAGAACCAGGGATTGAACTCAGGCCCTTGCACTTGCCAGGGAAGCGCTTATTCCACTGAGCCGTCTCCCCAGCCACCATAATGCAATACTTTTGAAGTCATGGTGCACCAAGATTTTTGGGCTACCCTGCACCCCACCATATCATTCAGGCATAGCTTGCTTAGTTCCTTTCCTTGGGAATGATGTGTTTAAGATTCAGATATTTATTTATTTATTTTCAGATATTTATTTATTTTTTATTTATTTTTTTCAGATATTTATTTTTTATTGGTACTTTTTTATGTATTTGGTTGTTGCAGGGTCTCACTATGCAGCTTGGACTGGTGATCCTCCTGCTTTCAGCCTCCACAGTGCTGGGATTACAGGTGTGTGCCACCACTCCTGCTAGTGGAGCTGGCATAGCATGTGGTGCTGGGATCTAACCATGGTCCCTGGCCTTGCGCTTGCCTATGCAGGCACTTTAGTCTTCTGAACTATGTCACCATCCCCTATTGGTACATTTTATTTATTCATTCATTCATTTATTTTTATGTATTTGGTACGGGGTCTCACTATTTAGCTTGAACTCACAGTGATCCTCCTGTTTTCAGCCTCCCCAGAGCTGGGATTACAGGTGTGTGCCACCACACCCATACTTAGTCTCCAGCTCAGCAAGTCCCGGGGGTGGCCAGTGCTACATGCGGGATGGGGGGATCAAACCCTGGTTCCTATGCTTGCCAAAGCAAGCGCCTAGTCCCTATTGGTACATTTTAGATAGCCATAATGATCACATTCATCTTAGGGAGTTTGTACCTGTGATAGTTTTTATTCCCATTCCCCTCCCCTCCATTCAGTTCCTCTTTCTTCCCATTTCACAATATCTATTATACATTTTGGTCCTTATTTACATTTTCAGTTTCTCACACCAGAGAAACAATGTGTGTGTGTGTGTGTGTGTGTGTGTCTTTTGAGACAGGGTCTCTATGTACTTTAAGCTGGCCTTGAATTCACACTGTAGCCTAGGCTGGTCTCAAATGTGCAAAGATCCTCCTGCCTCAGCCTCCAGAGTGCTCAGATTACAGGCATGTGTCACCAGGCTCAGCTTCAATATGTACAGTCTTTTTCAGACAGAATGTTGCTCTGTAGTTCAGGGTGCTGAGATTACAAGTGTGTGCCAATAAACCTGGCTAGTATTTGTATTTTGGGGGATGGGTTTGAAACAAGGTCTCTTTATATATTCCAGGTTGGCCTCCAAGTCGAAGGGTTCCTCCGGCCTCAGCCTCCTGAGTGCTGGGATAACAGGAACATTCCAACCATGCCCACTTCAGTATTTTTCTGACTGAAGAGCCCCGTCCCTTTAAAGAGCTCATCTGGGCTGGGGAAATAGCTCAGTAGAATAAGTGCCTGCCTGGCAAGCACAAGATCCTAAGTTCAATCCCTGGTACCACAAAAATAAATAAATATATA
>NW_004524856.1:1297121-1307749 GCF_000260255.1 Octodon degus
ATGGCTCAGTGGACTAAGCGCTTCCATGGCAAATGTAAAGGCCTGAGTTCAATCCCCGGTTCTGAAAAAAAAAAAAGTCAACAGGTTTGGGAAATTAAACATATCTATCTGCATAATTCATTTACAGCCATACGTAGATTAGTGTTTGCCTAATAAGTGATGGGGGGGAAGTGTGTGTACATAGCTGGGTGATTCCCGTAATGCTCAAGGTACCAACTCATTCCCTCAGTTTAACCAAAAGATGTGAAAGAGGGAAACAAAAGCAAGGAAAACAGGCTAGAGACACAGTTTAGGGGAAGAACGCTTGCCTAACATGCACAGAGCCCTGGTTTGATCCTCACCACTGCAAACATTAAGAATAAAGTGCTGGCCAAATAGCTCAGCAGATTAAGCCGCCTGCAAGCAGGTGCAGGGGCTGGGGTTCGATCCCAGAGCCTGCTGTGCCAGCCCTGCCCCCGTCCCCAGGGCATGCTGAAAAGGCAATAGAGACTGGGCATAGTGGCGTGCACATGTAATCCCAACTCTTGGGAGGCTGTAAACAGGAGTCGGATTTAGTAGTGAGACCCTGAGTACCCTGTAGACCTTTCCCTAAAATACAAAAAAAGAAAAAAAGCCAAGAAAAGTAAGGGCCAGAGAGATAGCTCAGTAGAGTAAGTGTTTGCCTGGCAAGTGCAAGGGTCTGAGTTCAGTCCTCAGTTCCGCCAAAAAAAAAGAAAAGAAAAGAAAAAGAAAAAGTAAATTAACTGTTACAGCTTGTGTCTAGCTGTTCCCCCAAAGCCTCACAGGTTCCTAGAGAGCTGGCTGGATGTACAGAGTGTGGTGCTAGGATCAAGGGCATGTGATCACTGAATCAGTCCACAGATTGGTAGGGCACAGTTCTGGGTGGGGCTGATGGGAAGGTCTCCCTGGCTGTGCATGGCACCAACCAAGGGGCCAGTAGCCTGGATGAGATAAAAGGGAGAGGAAGGCTTCCTGCTGCTTGTTAATGCATACCCTGCCCTGGACATTTTCCTCTCTTAAAGCTAGGCCACCCAGCCTTGGAGCCAGTCGACTATGGACTGAAACCTCTACCAACTGGGAGCTGAAATAAGCCTCTCCTCCTCTAATTTGTGAGTGTAGGATATTTTGTCCCAGCAATGAGAACACTAAGACGTCAGCTGAGACCAACGAGCCCCTGATAATTTCCTCCCCTGCCCTGTACAGTGAGCATATTATCGCTTCTCGGCCTTTTGGCTAAGATCAAGTGTACTATACAGTGAGTACCTCACAGATGTTAGTGTTAGGGATCCTTTCCTGGAAGGTCCTGGCAGCTGCCTTGGGTGACGAACTGGGCCATAAAAGAACATAAACAGAAAGGAGAAACCCAGCAGACCTCATACTGCATATTGGAAATAGGTGAAAGACTGTATTGCTACAGAACACATGTGAGATGTCAAAATAGCTCTGCAGCCCCTCCTCCCACCCCGCTGCCAACGCCACTCCCCTTGTTTGGGCAATTATAACCAAGTGCAGTTGGTCTCTGGGTGGTAGCCGTGACTGTAACTTTCCACACCTGACCTTAGAAAATCTAAAATAAAAACCAGAATGAAGTCACTGCTGCACTTAAAAGGCTTCGGTGGCTGTGCGTCATCCACTTCAGTGCACAGGCCTTCCATATGGCCGCTCCGCCTACTAATCCAGTTTCATCTGCTGCGGCTGAGGCTCCCTGTGCTCACACTCGGCCTTGTGAATTCAATTCTGCTTCCCTAAAAAGGCCAGACTGCTCCCGGCAGCCGGCCAGCCACGCATTCTCAACCTTCTCCCTCCAGCTAAAATGCTCATGCCCTCCATTCCAGTTCCAGTGTGCCTAGCAATTCCTTCAATATTCTTCATGCCCTCCTCCCTAAGTGAAGACACTGGCAGCTGGCCCATGGTCGTCTCCTCTACTGGAATTCCTGGCACTCCTTGTTCTAGGGGATCCCACTGTTCCTGAAGATGCCACAACACTGGCTTCTCAGTCCCACCTCCCTCACTTGCCTTTTCCTCTCCACTCCAGTCACCCTCCCAAAGCACCAGGTCTTGATCGCACTGTGCACAACTACTCGCCACTGACATCTTTTACATCTAGAATCCGACTCTGATTGCAGTCCCCACCACCTTTTATGTGTGTGTGTGTGTGTGTAGCTGGGAATTGAACTCAGGCCCTTGTGCTTCCCAGGCAAGCGCTTATTCAGCTGAGCTATCTCCCCAGTCCCTGCAGTCCCCTTTCTTTCTTCCTTTCTGTCTGTCTGTCTTTCTTTTTTTTTTTTTTTTCTTTTTTGCAGTACCAGGGATCAAACTCAGGACCCTGCGCTTGCCAGGAAAGCACTTATTCTACTGAGCTGTCTCCCCCAGCCCTGCAGTCCCCTTTCCTGGTACCCTCTCAAGCCCTCCCCCATGGGAGGTTCTCAGCCCCTCTGAGCCCTCCATCAGCTCCCAGAGTAGCAGCTTCTCCCAGCCTCTCCTTCCTTCCCCAACCTTCTGGAGGCCCAGAATCACCTAAACTGTTCTCTCCCCAGCACCTTCTATCTCCTTTGCATGCCTGCTAGGAAAACCTACAAACTCCCACCCTTGGGTGGTGCCCCTCCTTCATCTGGATGTTTGTACCCTGCTCAAGAAAATCCACAAAATCAGGCAAAGTACATGGTCTTCAGCCTTAGCTGAACTTCAGTCCCCCATGCTCATTCATCCTTACCTCTATCCCATCTTCCTGTTTAAGCTCCACATATCTACATGGGCCCTAAAGGCCCTTTTTCCCACCTCTTCAGAGTCCTGCACAATGAAGTACCCCTGCACTCTCCAAGTTCATCCTGAGCTGCCTTTGCTCAGCCTCAAGCATGTGTGGGTCTCACCCATTAGGAACTCCCTTGATCCCAAATCTTTATCAGGTGCCAAGTTCTTTCCTTGATTTCTCATCTTAAGCTTCTATAAATAGCAGTAGTATGTATTTATGGCCTCTATTTCCTTCTCTACAGCCATTCATGTCTCAATCTACAAAAAAATGGTTCCATTGAAATTCCTTTTGGCAAAGTAACCTTCAAACTGCCCAAACCAATATCTCTTTCCTCTCTCTCCCTCCCCCATTTCCACCTCTGAGGTGAAGTTTCGCTATGTTGCCCCTGTTGGCCTTGAACTCCTGGGCTCACGCAGTTCAGCAGCCTGCTGAGTAGCTATGTGTAAGGTATATCCCACCACATCCATCCTACTTTTTACTCTTGATATTATTGGACTTTCTATGCATTTGAAACAATCATTCCCCGTTTTGTTTCTTAGATTTTATTAGAACATTTTAGATATACATAGCAGTCATAGGGAATTTGTACCTGTACATGATAACTGGTTCCCCCCTTCACCCCCTCTGTCCCTCTCCATTTACAAAGCTTTATTTCTATATTTTCCCTCTTTTCTCCTTTTTCTTGAGAGCTTGTTTGGAGGTTCTAGCAGGGGAGCACAGCTACTCGTATACCCTTGACTGAGGACGGTCCTCCTTTATCGGGGGTGGTTGTCCTCTTCGACCAAGTGTACAGCTTCGGGAGGGACAAACATAGATCGTTGAGGGAGGAAGGGGACACCTGCCTAGCCAGCCAGATGAGCCGAATCAACCCTGGTGATCAATGGGGTGACAGATGTCGCAGCCAGATCATCCTCACATCTTCTCCTTTTTCTACTTTTCCCTTTGCCCTTCCCCATTTGAACATTTCCTCGCCTTTCACAATATGTATTCTACGTTGTGGCCCTTGTTTACACTTCCTCCTAGAAATATTTTTGTTCCTTGGTTTCCATCACATTGGATTCATTCAGTTTTCTCGTTAATCAGTAGGACTTCTAAGGCCACTCCTGTCTGAGCTCTTTTTTTTTTTTTTTTTTTTTTTTTTGGGGGGGGGGAACATCTTTTTTGAGATAGGATTTAGCTAAAATCAGGCTGGCTGTGAATTCACAAGTCTGTGGGATTACAGGCATGCACCATCCCAAGGGGCCTCATTCCACCACTTTTTTTTTTTTTTTTTTCAGAACCGGGGATTGAACTCAGGCCCTTGCGCTTGCCAAGCAAGTGTTTATTCTACTGAGCTATCTCCCTGGTGCCCAACCACCACTTTAAATGTTAATTTACCCCAATGTTTTGTTAAGAACTAATAAAGGGTCTGGACATAATCTATGTAACATACAGGAAGGGGGGGAAACAGCAGACACCACAAGGTTTGTGTAAAGGCAACATGGTGTGGAATTTCTTGTTACTTTGCCTAGGTGCAGGCACACAGAGAGTGCCTTAAGAGCAGCTGCCTCAAACAAAGAGACGTGTGTCTTTTATAGAAATGGAGAGAAAAAGGCAGGGGACATTAGGCGGGAAGATCCCAATAAACATCTGTGGTCAAAGTTCTCTGGCAATCTTGCACTTCAGTGGGCAGAGTCCTTGGAGCAATCGTGTAAATCATCAGGTGTCTCCAGATGGCCAGAACCTGCAAAACTCCTTGTCCTAGCTTATCTTCTTGCCTGTGCTTGCAGGTGACAGCCTCAGGTGCTGAGCTGAGTTCCCTGAAGAAAGGAGCACTTCTGCACTTCTTACTCTACTGAGCCATCTCCCTGGCCCTGTTTTGTCTTTTTGAGACAGGGTCTGGCAGTTCAGGCTGGCCTTGAGCTCACTTTGTAGCTCAGGCTGGCCTTGAGCTGAGATCAAAGGTATACACCACCAAGCCCAGCTAAAGTGAACAGTGAAGTATTTTATTTGTTTGATTACTAAATAAACAGGAAGGATTTCAGCTAATTGAGTGGCTGAGGCAGGAAAGTCACAAAGTTGAGACTAGCCCAGGCAACTTAGTGAGTACCCATATGGAAATAAAATTAGGGCCTGCAAGATAGCTCAACAGACTAAGCTAAGCACCAGCTTTACCAAGCTCAGTGACCAGGGTTCGATCCCCAGTCCTGCATGCCACAGCAGCCACCTCTGCAGCACACTGAAACAGGGATTGAGACTGGGCATAGTGGCACATGCCCGTAATCCCAGCACTGGGGAGGATGAAAACAAGAGGATCACTGAGTCTTGAGCTGTCTTATGAGACCCTGTACCAAATACATAAAAAAATGAAAAATAAAAAATTACAAAAAGGGGGACCAGGGAGATGGCTCAGTAGAATAAGCGCTTCCCTGGCAAGCGCAAGGGCCTGAGTTCAATCCCTGGTTCTGCCAATAAAAAATAAATAAAATAAAATGCTACTTTTTATTCTGCAAGATTAGAATTCAGTGTAAATGCTACCACAGTCCTTATCAATTTGAATGTGGGGAAATTAGAGAGATCATGTACTAAGAAAAGAAAAGGTATTCTATGCTATGCATCTTAGTTTTGGAATATGTCTATAAAATAAACGTGCGCACATTGTTCTCAAAAAAAAAATTACAAAAAGGGCTGGGTTCAGTGACAGAGCATTTGCCTAGCATGTGCAAACCCCTGGGTTCCACCTCCAGTACCATAAAAATGAAAGAAAAAAGAAAATAAGAAACATGAAGTTCCCAGCCCTCAGGAGGCTGAGGCAAGAGGATCATTACGAGTTCAAGACCAGCCTGGGCTACGTGGTGTGTTCAAAGGCAGCCTGAACTGCATAGCTGCATAGCAAGCCCCTGTCTCAAAAAGAAAAGAAAAAAAGAAACATGAAGTACCTGGACCAGGGAAGAGTTTAATTAGTACAACTGGACCAACTGCAGAGTAACACAGCTGTACACCAATACCCACAGGTGACACAATGAGAACTGATGGAAACCTATGAAGGGACAATTCTCACAATGTAAATAAGAAATGAGAAACAATTAGGACAGACACAGACATAGTGCTCCCTTGGGAAAAGAGAAATTCTTGCTACTTGGAGAAGGGATTGGGAGACTTCTAACTGCTGTGGTTTACATCTTTACCTTGAGACAGCTCCCCAAAGCCTCCTGTGTTCATAGGTTGGGCTTTTGGGAGTGAAGGGATCAGGTGTGTGTGACACAGATTGGTCCACTGCTTTCTTCCGCATTGTTATGGGTGTGGTGATGGATTTACTGAAGAAGGAAGCCCCACCCCCGCTGTGAGAGGCACTGAACAATAGGCTTCTGTGGCCTGGATGGAATGAAAAGGGAACCAAGAAGGGCCCTTACTGATTCCTGTCTGCCACACATGAACTACTATGCCCCTCTACCAACTGCTATGCCCCTCTACCAAGCCACCCTGCCTTACTTAGGGTCAGCTGACTATGGCCTGAAACCTCTACAGACTGTGAGACAAAGAAACTCATTCTTGGGCTGGAGAAATAACTCGGTAGCATAAGTGCCTGCCTGGTAAGCACAAGGTCCCGAGTTTGATCCCTGTTACTGCTAGCCCTGGAACCCAGCATGGTGGCACATGCCTATAGTCCCAGCACTAGGGAGACTGAGACAGGAGTACCGAGACCCTGCATCATATTTTATTTTATTTTTATTTTATTTTATTTTGTGTGTGTGTGTAACCAGGGATTGAACTCAGGCCCTTGCGCTTGCCAGGCAAGCACTTACTCTACTGAGCCATCTTCCCAGCCCCATGTATCATAAGTACTTGCCTGGCAAGCACAAGGCCCTGAGTTCAATCCCCAGTATAAAAAAAAAAAAAAAAAAAGAAACTCTGGGTGTCAGGTGTTTTGCCCAACATTGGGAAATGAGGACATGGGGGTTCTTACTTGAAGCTTTTGTAAATGGGTCTTTCTAATGGCCTTGTGTCTTCAGTTTTTTTTTTTTTATCTTTATTTGGTACAGGGTCTCACTGCACAGCTTGAACTCGTAGTGATCCTCTTGTCTCAGCCTCCCTAGCAGCCATGCACCACCATGCCCTATTTCTCTGGCCAGCAAGGCATGCCCAGGGCAGGCCAGCATGGCTTGTGGTGGTGGGGGGATTGAACCCCTGTCCCTGTGTTCACCAGGCAACTGCTTAGACCCCTGAGCTATCTCCCCAGCCTCTATTTTCAACTTTTTTTTTTTTTTTAGTACTAGGGATTGAACTCAGGGCTTTGCACTTGCCAGGCAAACACTTATTCTACTGAGCTATCTCCCTGGCCCTCTTCAACTTTGAAAACATTGAGATGTCGCTCAAGTCTGGGCCTCACCACTTTTTTTTTTTTTTTTTTTTTTGTGGAACCGGGGATTGAACTCAGGCCCTTGTGCTTGCTAGGGAAGTGCTTATTCCACTGAGCCATCTCCCCGGCCCCTAGAGCCTCATCACTTTGGAAGTATCAGTACCCAGGGGAATAATGTTCCTGGCACCGAGAGACCTAAGCCTGACTGTAACCATCAGTATTTCTTCTGGAGATATGGAAAGTTTTATTATCCATTCAAATCTGAGCAGGTTGACAGAAAAAATGGCTACAGATATCTTCAGGATATGTAAAAAGCCCAGGGCAACTGAAAGAAAATATTCTCTATACTACATGCTTTCCTGTGTCTCTGGTCACTAGGACTTTTTGTATGGGCAAAGTGTCTTTCCCACACCCAGGATTCTGCCTTTTCATCTTACCCAACATGTGTTCCCTGGATTTTATTTTATTTTTATCTATCTATCTATCTATCTATCGACAGAGTCTCACAATGTAGTTCAGGCTAGCTTTGAACTCATTATGTAGCCCAAGCGGGGCTTAAACTTGTGGTCATCCTGCCTCAGCTTCCCAAGTTCTGGGATCACAGGTGTGTGCCACCACACCAGGCTGAGCTCTGACTCTTAACACTGGGGAAGCAGGTACTCAGAATGTGGATATTCTTTTACATAAAGACTATTCACAGGGGCCGGGGAGATGGCTCAGTGAGATAAGTGCTTCCCTGGCAAGCACAAGGACCTGAGTTCAATCCCCAGTTCCATAAAAAAAAAAAAAAAAAAGACTATTCACAGTGGTCGGGTGCGATCCTGGCGCGCTGTGCCAGCCCCGCCCCCAGGGTGCACTGAGACAGTGACTAAGACTGGGCATGGTGGCGTGCCTGTAATCCCAGTGCTTGGGAGGCTGAAAACAGGAGGATCACTATAAATCCAATCTACATAGTGAGACCTTGTAGGCCATATAGACCCTGTACTAAATACCAAAAAAAAAAAAAACCCTAAAAAACACTGTTCAAATTTGAGAGCTGCCCCAACAGGGCACAGATGTTGATACTGCGTGAGTACAAGAGTTTGGGGGCAGGATGGAGGAGTTCCACTTTGAACATGTAGTGGTATAGGTTTCTCCTGAATATTCTGATCCAGATGTCCAACAGATGGTAGTATCTTTCAAGTTCTTAGTGTCCAGGTAGCAATTAAAATGTGAGTAGGAGCCAGGCATGGTGGATCACTGGGCATTTGAGGCCAACCTGGGCCTAAAGTTCAGAGCAAGACTCTGCCTCAAAAAGACAAAACATGGGGCTGGGGAGATAGCTCAGTAGAATAAGTGCTTCCCTGACAAGCGCAAGGGCCTGAGTTCAATCCCCGGTTCCGCAAAAAAAACTCGTATGCCGTGAAAAAAAAAAAAAAAAAAAAAAAGACAAAACAATGACAAGGGCCAGAACTCTGCCAGTCTTCCTTGTAGCTTAGATGCAATCAAGTAACAGGCTTCAACCAGAAACATCTGCACAAGACTCTGATTCAGAACTGAGGGAAGGGGCTCAGGAGATGGCTCAGTAGAATAAGCACTTCCCTGGCAAGTGCAAGGGTCTGAGTTCAATTCCTAATTCCGCAAAAAAAAACAAAAAAAAAACAACACAGAACTGAGGGAAAAAACTGAGCAACAAGAAGAAATCTCTCAGGGCTGGTGAGATGGCTCAGTAGTCTAAAGCATCTACTTAGAATCAAGCTAAGCTAAGCAAAGCACAGGGACCACGGTTCAATCCCCCAGCACCACATGCCAGCCAGCCCCGCCCCCTGGTGGGCTGAGCTGGCCACACACACACACACACACACACACACACACACACACACACACAGGTAAATAAATAAAATTAAAAAAAAAAGAATGAGTCAGTATTGGCCGAGGAGATAGCTTAGCAGTCTAAGTGCCCACCTGGCAAACGCAAGGACCCGGGTTCAATCCCTGATACCACGTGCCATGCTGTTGTGCCAGCCCAAAACTGGGTGCGGTGGCACATACCCATAATCCCAGTGCTGGGGAGGCTGAGACAGGAAGTTCACTAGGAGTCCATGCTGCATAGTGAGACCCTATACCAGATAAATAAAAAATTTTTAAAAAAAGAATGAGTCAGTATTGATACATCATTATTAACAAACAAGGTTTGTAGTTTATTCAGATTTCCTTAGTTTTACCTAATGTCCTTTTTGTGTCTTGGGATCTTGTTCAGGACACATTATCTTTGGCTATCATTTCTCCTTAGGACCATCTTGCCTGTGACAGTTTCTTGGACTTCCCTTAGTATTGATGAACTTCTGGATGGTTCTAGGGTATTGGTCAGGTATTTTGTACAGTTCCCTTGAGTGAGGCTTTTCTGGTCTTTTTCTTGTAATTAGACTGGAGCTATGCATTTACGGGGAGGACAATCACTCAGGCAGCAAAGGGCCCTTTTCCTGACCTTGTCACTGGTTAACTGTTAATGTGGACTTTGCTCACCTCGTCTAAGGCAGTGTTTATCAGGCTTCCCTCCTGTAAAGTGACTCCTTTGTCTCTCTTGCCATACTGTAGTCTTTGGAAGGAAGTCGCATGTATATTCTGTAGCCCACGCCGACAGAATACAGCAATGCTCTAGTGCTTGGAAAGCAGAGTGTAGTATTTCCACACTATACTCCTCCACTGGAGATTTGTCTCTTTTTCTTCATTTTTTTGCTTATGTAATTCAATCACTTATTTATATTAGTGAATTCACAGGTATTTATTTTATACTCTGCTCACACTTTTATGCTCCATCTTTTTTAAATTTTCTTTTTTCGTGCAGTTAATAGCAGTCTGGCATCAATCAACCAACAGGGTGGCTCTGTTTGACAATTCTTACACATTGCTCCTGACCCTGGGGAACCCTGCTAGGACCTGCAGAATGTTTTCCTTCTTGTCAGAGGCAATGACAGCTCACACTGCTCTGTAAGTACTCACTCAATTGGTAAGCAGATAAAAGGAGCAGATAAAAGGATTTGGAAAACATTCCCCTGTGCTCATCTTATGCCTTAAGATGCACTGACTTCCAAGACTGGGGAGAGAAACTACTTGAAGGGTATCACCAGTCCGGGTTCCCCTAGAGAAACAAAAATAGTAGAAGAGATGTAATAAGAGACTCATCGCAAGAAGCGGACTCCCACAGTTTGAGGGCTGGCCAGGCAAGCCCAAACTCCACGGGGCAACCACAGAGAAGAGTGTCTAGAGCTCACAGGAAAAGCTAAAGCTGCTGTTCTCAGGAAGACGTTTTTCTTTTCTGAGGAAACCTCAAGTCCATTCTGAAAGCCTGTCAACAGATGGAAGGAGACCCCTCTAGATTATCCAGGCTAATTGCCCTCACTTAAAGTCAGCTTTCATCATATCTGGAAAGTATCTTCAGGGCTCAGGATGGAGCTCAATGGTATGGCACTTGCCTAGCTCATGTAAGACCCTGGGTTTGATCCCCAGGAGTGCAACAAATAAATACATACTAATAAGAAATTCAAATAAATGTAA
>NW_004524856.1:1308135-1308632 GCF_000260255.1 Octodon degus
AAAAAAAAAAAAAAAAAAACTTTGGCTGGTCTGAAAGTAGTGAGTTCTCTCAATTGATTGTGCACAGTCAGTTACAGAAAAGAAGAAGAGGAGGAGGAAAAGAACAGAATAGAGAGAAAAGGAGAAGCAGAATAAGGAGAGTAAGAAAGATGTGAAAGAAAAAGAGGAAGAGAAGGAAGTGGCCAGGAGGTCAGCAGAGGGCTTTCATAACCAGGATTATGACACTAAGTACAAGAATGGGCATGGGGGCAGCTGTGGTAGCACATGACTGTAATCCCAGCACACACAGGGCTGAAGCAAGAGGATCTCCACAAATTCAAGGCCAGCCTGCACTACATAGAGATTTCAAGGCCAGCCTGAGCAAAACAAAACAAAACCCTGAAACAAACCACCACCAACAAAAAGTCTGGTTGGTGTTGCGTGCTTGCAATCCCGTACTCTCAAGTTGAGACCAGAAGATTGCAAATTTGTACCCAGGGGGCCTGGCCCTAGCTCAG
>NW_004524856.1:1309055-1316764 GCF_000260255.1 Octodon degus
GTAGTGATACTCCTGTTTTCATCCTCTGAAGTGCTGGGATTACAAGCACGCACCACCATGCCCAGTCTCAAATGCCCTCTCAGCGTGCCCCGGGGGCGGGGCTGGCACAGCAGGCCAGGGATCGAATCCCAGCTACTGTGCTCTGCCTAAGCAGGTGCTTCAGTCTGCTGAGCTATCAGGCCAGCCCTCCAAAATTTAAAAAAAAAAAAATAGCAAGACCCTATCTTTGTTCAATCCAGCCATTTTTTTTTCTAGGTATTTTCCCCAAAGAGTTAAAGATAGCATAGTACAGTAATACAGGAATACCTGTTTTATAACAGCACAATTCACAGTAGCTAAATCTTGGAAGCAGCCTGAATGTCCATCTACAGATGAATGTAGAAAGAAAATGGGATGCCAGGCATGGTGCTGCACACCTGTCATCCCAGCACTTGAGAGGCTGAGGCAGGAGCATTGCCATGAGTTTGAGGACAGGCTGGATGACATAGAGAGCTCAAGACCAGCCTGGTTGACAGAAAGAGACCCTGCTGAAAGAAAGAAAGAAAGAAAGAAAGAAAGAAAGAAAGAAAGAACAAACGAACTTATATACAATGGAATGCTACTCTGTTACAAAGAAGGATAAACTTGAGTCATTTGTAGGAAAACAGATGTATGTTGAATCCATTATGTTGTTAAATAAATCAGATGCAAAAGTTTAACAGTCAGAGGGGCCGGGGAGATGGCTCAGTGGAATAAGCGCTTCCCTGGCAAGTTCAAGGGCCTGAGTTCAATCCCCAGTTCTGCCAAAACAAAAGTTTAACAATGCTGTGGTTCCATCCCCAGATACTCACCTCAAACCAGACCTGCTCTGAAGGCATCCTGAGGCCACCAAAACAAACAAACACACAATTATATGGTTTCTTTTTTTTTTTTTTTTTTCGGTACCAGGGATCGAACTCAGGACCTTATGCTTCCCAGGCAAGCACTTATTCCACTGAGCTATCTTCCTGGCCCTATGGTTTCTTTTATATGAGAAACTCAAAGTATAAATAACTCAAAAGGTGAAATAAAAGACAATAGGAAATAGGAAGATAGATCTTTTGCAGGTGGGAAGGGGCCTGATAGCTGGAAAGATGGGGAGTTGGGGGAGGAAGGGGAAGTAGAAATCATTAGGATGTGTCATGTGTTATAAGAAAAAAAAAATTCCTTTCTTCTATGAGTGTTTTTATTTATCTCACTTTTAAGATTCTGTATTTTGGGCCAGGGAGATAGCTCAGTATAATAAGTTCTTGCCTGGCAAGCACAGGGTCCTGAGTTCAATCTCTGGTACCACAAAAAACAAAAAACAAAAACAAACAAACAAAAAAGTAGACTGGGGCTGGGGAGATGGCTCAGTGGAATAAGCGCTTCCCTGGCAAGCACAAGGGGCTGAGTTCAATCCCCAGTTCAGCCCAAAAAAACAAAAAGTGCCTGCTTAGGCAGCCGCCACCTTGGACTGAGGTTCAGTCCCTGGCACTGCATGCCACACCAGCCCTGCCCTCAGGGTGAGCTGAGCAGGCCAAAAAAAAAAAAGTATGTGACAAAGAGCAAGCTTTCCTTTCTTCCATACTCCCCAGTTCACTTCACCCTAGAGGTGACCATAGTTATCAGTTTCTTATATATTGTTACAGAGATATTCTACATATTTATCAACATGTATCTATATATTCCTCTTTTATTATTATTTTTAATTTTCTTTTATCTTTTTTTTTTTTTCGGAACTGGGGATTGAACTCAGGCCCTTGCATTTGCCAGGGAAGTGCTTATTCCACTGAGCCATTTCCTCAGCCCCTCAGCAGGCACTTTGGACCTCTGGGCTATCTCACTCCCCCCACCTACCTTCTTGTAGATTATTTTTATAGTGCTGTGTGACTATGACACTGAGCTATATCCTCCACCCTAGATTGTAGTTTTTATGCCAGAAATTCTGCATATAGAAGTTCAAGACTGTGTATGAAACATTACCAAAAGGCATTATATGAGGTTTTCCCAGCCTGTGAATCTGCAGTGTACTGTCTAGCACTTCTTTAGACTGGGCCTGGGCAAAAGCAGAGGACCTTGGGAGCATGGGGGACATTGCCACTTTTACCAACTAAAAGTAGGGGTTCTAGAAGAGCAAGGAAAATCTAGCAGTAGTAAATCCATGGCTATTTGTCATAGAAACAATTCTGGATTTTGGAACATGAGTCAAGACCCCAGAATGCCAAGATTTTTGCTGCAAAGAGCACATTTTATAAAGGCTAAAGAGAGTGTCTTTACTTGGAGATACACCAACTTCATCATGTGGCTTTTAAACAGAAAGCATGTGGAAGTAGAACTAAAAATGCTTACAAGAGAGCACATTAGCAATGGCATTAAAGATAGAATGACAACAGAAACCATGCTGCCACCTTCACAAGACTGGAAAAGAGGTCAGAGCTAACATTAAAGCACCACAGGCGGTGCTTCCTCCACAGACAGCTGAACCTGCTTTTCCCTAAGGTTTGCCTTTTCTCAGAATTCTCTCCACCGTCCCCTGCAGCCCTGTTCAGTGAGCAGCAAATGTCCTGCGTCCTGGCTTTCCTCACAGAATTTTCCCTTCCAGTACCTGCCTGAAGTGAACTGAGTCTCTCTCCAGGGACCTACTCCGCAGAGCTCTCCTGAAGGAGACTGCTTCTCCTCTCATTTCCTGCACACCACAGACAGGGAATTGGGAGGGAAGGAGGGAAGCTCTCTCCCAGTGCCCAGCGCCAACGCTGCTGCTCCTAGGGGAAAAACCAAATTCTTCTCCTTTGAGGCTTGTGACATCTGGCTTTATAATCTTGCATATGACCTTAAAATTAGCACTCTAGTCTTCTTGGTAAGAATTTTTGAATCAAGCTTTCGGTTTTCTTTCCTACCTATCCCATGTCCTGTTGTTGTAGGCAGCTAAGTTAGATAGAAATATAGGCAGTTAGACAGGGTCAGGCCCTCAAGGAGACAAGATGGAAGACAAGGTGACTTTGCAACTTGGAAGAGACAGACACTCCCATATGGGCCACACCTGAAGACCAAGACAAAAAGAGGAAGCACAGCTACATACTTCCTTAGGGATGGGCATTAGGGATTGATACTCTAAATAGGTATCCATCACCTTGAAAGAGCCCAAATGAGTCACTAGCCCAACCCCCAACAGGAAGAGTCTCGCTTGCTGTATTCATGCCCGCTTGACTCACTTTCCCATTTGATACTGGATTTAATCAATTTTACCTGAGCAGTGGTGCTTGTAATCTCATTGGTTGACCATAGTTTTGTCCCACCTCATGCCCACCTAAATGAGTTCCCATGTCTTCTCCACCACCTTAGACCTGCCTCACCACATGGTTTTCCTCTATAAAAGTCCCTGCAAGAGACAACTTCCTGGGGGGGAACTACCCGCTCGGGGGCCCCCTCCTGTCCCTCTCTCGGGACAGTAACTTTCTTTCAATAAATATATTCTGCTCATAACCTCCGTTTGTTCCTAAAATTCATTCTTCAGTTTTAGAGAACAGGAACTCATGCAGGTCAGGTCGGGAGATCGTTTTTCCCTATGTCATTTGGAGGTTACCTATATTGTTTGGAGGTCACCCACCCTAGACCAGTTTTTCTCCCTGTATCACTGTCATCAGCTGGAAGACTCCAGAATTCATCTGGATAACTCCCTGGCCTCCCAATTTCTGGACTTTCTCAATTTCCTTGAAGAATTTCCAAATATCTTTTTCTTTTTGTACCAAGGTTTGAACTCAGGACCTTGTGCTTGGCAGGCAGGCACTTATGTCACTGAGCTTTCTCCCTGGCCCAGTTGTTTCTGGTTTTTTTGACAGGGTCTTACTGTGTACTCCAGGCTGGACTTCAACTCACGGTGCAGCTCTGACTCGCCTCCAACCTGCAGCAGTCTTCTGAGCACTGGGCTCACAGGCGTGTGCCCCCACAGCAGGACAAGTTCCTTCATTTAACAGATGATTCTTCAGGTAGAGTAGCCCACCACACCTTCAGTTTCCATCTTAGTCTGTTTTGTTCTGCTAACAGAATACTGGGTTTGTAAAGAACAGAAATGTATTCCTCATGGTTCTGGAGGCTGGGAATGTAAGACCAAGGCCTGGTCAGGTTTGGTTGTATAGGGAAGGACACGTCCTCTGCAGGAGAGCAACACCATGTCCTCACAGGGCAGAAAGCTGAAGGGCAAGCAAGCTGACTGCTGTGGGAAGCCTCCTTCATAAACAGTGCCCAAGTTTGAGCCACAAGGCGGGTTTCCATTTGTCTCAGTTACTCTTCTCTCGTTGCTGAGACAAATACCCGACACCCAAAATGAAGGAAGGAAATGTTTATTTAGCTCACATTTACTGGAGGTTTCAGTCCATATTCATCTGGCTCCAAGGCAGCCTGACACATAGCAGAAAGCAACCTTTTTTTTTTTCTTCTTCTTTTCTTTTCGTGGAACTGGGGATTGAACTCAGGCCCTTGTGCTTGCCAGGGAAGCGCTTATTCTACTGAGCCATCTCCCCAGTCCCAAAGCAACCTTTCAAGGTGATGGCAAAGAGCAAGAGAGCCCAATGGAGGGGTAACAGCAGCTCAAGCAGCTAGCTTGTCTTTCCTCCTTATATTGAAATGCAAACTACCTGCCCCAGGGCAGGTGCAGCATCCACACCCACAGAAATCAATGGCAATCTCTGGAAGCTGCCCCAAGACTGCTTGAGGCGTTGGGGGGACAACCATACACAAACCATAAAACCATTCTTTTTTTTTTTTAAACTTTTTTTTTTGTTTATTTATTTTTACATTTATTTAGTGTGTGTGTGGCCAGCTCAACCCACCAGGGGGCGGGGCTGGCTGGCATGTGGTGCTGGGGGATCGAACCGCGGTCCCCGTGCTTTGCCAAGCTTGTTCCAAGTAGGTGCTTTAGACCACTGAGCCATCTCTCCAGCCCCCATAATACCATTCTTGATCTAGTTGACCCCCTTCTTACCTTCTTCTCTTCCTCCTCCTCCCTGTCCTTCTCCTCTTTTTCTCCTTCTCCTTTTATTCTTTTTTTTTTAGGGGTGGTACTGGGGATTGAGCTTTGGGCCTTGGTACTGAGCTACATCTATAACTCCATTTTCTATTTTTTTATTTTGAGACAGGGTCTCTCTCACTAATCTGCACACACTGGGTAGGAACTTGTAAGGTCTTTTTTTTTTTTTTTTTTTTTGGCAGAACTGGGGATTGAACTCATGCCCTTGCGCTTGCCATGCAAGTGCTTATTCTACTGAGCCATCTCCCCGGCCTCCTGGGTGGGAACTTGTGATCCTCCTATTTCAGCTTCCCAGGGTGTTAAAATTATATACATGAGACTCACACCTTGATTTTTTTAAGGCAGGGTCTCACTAGCTTGTGAAATTGCTGGGAATGTAGGCATGGGCTATCACAGCTGGCTCCTGGGCTTCCTATTTGCCCAGAAAAAACCCAATTTATGAAATATTTTTTGTTTATTTTGAGACAGAGTCTTTCTATGTAGTCTACACTGGCCTTGAACTCGTCATCTTCTTGCCTCAGGCTTCTCCCCACTACCACCCCCACCGGGGATTGAACTCAGGCCACTGTTGTGCTTGCCAGACAAGTGCTTATTCTACTGAGCTATCTCCCCAGCCCCTGCCTCAGGCTTCTGAGTGCTGAGACTATAGGCATGCACCACCCTGTGGCGGAATCTTTGAAATCTTAAACCTCAATTTCACACACAGAAAGGGGCAGACATACTTCTGCTTCTAGCCAAGAGTAAAGTTCCCTACCATCTAAAACAAGAGTAATCAAAAAGGGATGAACTATAGGAAACAAATGTTGCCAGCCTCTGGAGTCCTATGATGGCCCTAGAGAATGGCCTTGAGAGTTTCTTGGCTACCGTGTAGGGAGGAGGAGCCCAGGCAGAGCTGAGCAGTCTCTCTGAATTGAGAGAACAGAGCTGGGAGCATAAGGAGGCCAAGGTAGCCAAAGCTTATGGAACAGGGGGCTGGCCAGATAGCTCAGTGGGCTAACGCATCTGTTTAGGCAGGTGCAGGGACCAGGGTTGATCCCTGGGCCTGCTGTTCCAGCCCTACCCCTAGGGCATGCTGAGACAGTGACTGAGACTGGGTGTGGTGAGGAATGCCTGTAATCCCAGCACTTGGGAGGCTGAAAACAGGATCACTATGAGTCCAATCAGTGTAGTGAGACCCTGGAGACCCTGTACTAAATACAATAAATAAATAAATAAATAAATAAGGACAGGATAATAGGAACATGACAGCTTCACAGAAAGCAAGCACTAGAAATTTGTAGAGGCCTGTCAAGTTTTCAACGGAGTATTGGTCAGTGCATGGACATAATGATACTACCTAGGAGCTGGGAAGTAGGTCAGTGGTAAGCACTTGCCCAGCTGCACATACCCTGGGCTCCATCGCTACCATGGAAAGAAAAGAAACAAACAAACAACAACAACAACAAAAATTATGGGGCCAGGGAAGCTTAGCAGCATAAGTGCCTGCCTGGCAAGCACAAGGTCCTGAGTTTGATCCCTGGTACAAAAAAAAAAAAAAATTACCCCAGGTGTGGTGGCACGTGCTTGTCATCCCAGCACTCAGGAGGCTGAGGCAAGAGGTTTATTGCAAATTCAAGACCAGCCTGACCACATGGCTGATACTGACAAAGGATCTACAAAATGCGGTACAGGGTTACAGGATAAACCCTAAGGGGACTTAACTGAACTTATCAAATACAAAAGTTACATTGCTTGTTATATAGGTCTTGCTTTATCTTGGTCTTAACCATCCAGCAGAAAAGTATAAAAACGAGGTATATAAAGTAAAGCCATATTAATATGCTGAGCTGGGAAAGGCTCAAGTCAACAACTTCTGTCAATAACCCACTACTAGGGGCTGGTGAGATGGCTCAGTGGTCTAAAGCACCTACTTAGAACAAGCTTAGCAAAGCACCAGGACCACAGTTCAATCCCCCAGCACCACATGCCAGCCAGCCCCGCCCCCTGGTGGACTGAGCTGGCCACACATACACACACATAAATAAATAACCCACTACTATTGTGGACTGCTGGACTGTGTTGGATTGTTTTGAAGTACACTTTTTTTTTTTTTTTTTCAGAACTGGAGATTGAACTCAGGCCCTTGCACTTGCCAGGGAAGAACTTATTCTACTGAGCTATCTTCCCAGCCCTGTGTTGGATTGTTTTGCTGAATTCACGCACCTATAGTATTTAGATGCCAATAGAATGCCCACCTCTGACAGGACTAAACAAACAAACAAAAAAAGGGATACAAGGGCTGGTGAGATGGCTCAGTGGACTAAAGCACCTACTTAGAACAAGCTCAGCAAAGCACAGGGACCGCGGTTCAATCCCCAGCTCCACCTGCCTTACCAGACCTGCCTTTCAGGCAGCCTGAGTCACCAAAAAAAAAAAAAAAAAATCCTTTATATTGTATACTTGGTACAGAGTCTCACTATGCAGCTCCGACTTGTAGTGATCCTCCTATTTTCAGCCTCCCCAGCACTCAGAACATAGGCGTGTGTCACCTCACCTGGACTTGATGCCAGCTCAGTACACCCCGGGTGTGGGGGGGGGAAGCACATGGCATGTGATGCCGGGGATCGAACCCCCATCCCTGTGCTTGCCTAAGCAGGCACTTACTCAGCTGAGCTATCTCGCTGCCCTTAGTTTTATATATATA
>NW_004524856.1:1317424-1326789 GCF_000260255.1 Octodon degus
AAAAAAAAAAAAAAAAAAAAAAAAAAAAAAAAAAATCCTTCTGCCATTAAAAAAGAGGGCCAGGGAGATGGCTCAGTAGGATAAACGCCTGACTGTCAAACTCAAGGATCTGAGTTCAATCCCTGGTTCCGCCAAAAAAAAAGGAAGAAAGAAAGAGAAAAGGGCTGGTAAAATAGCTCAGTGGACTAAGCAGCTACTTAGGCAAGAGCAGAGACTGGGGTTTAATCCCTGGTACCGCATGCCGCACTGGCCCCGCACTTGGCACACTGAGCCAGCAACTGAATGTGGGTGTGGTAGCACACACATGTAATCCCAGTATTGGGGAGGCTGAAAACAGGAGGATCACTACGGCTCTGAGCTGCATAGTGATACCCTGTACCAAATATGTAATTTTTTTAAAAAATGGGGCTGGGGAGATGGTTCAGTGGAATAAGTGCTTCACTGGCAAGCACAAGGAAGGACTTGAGTTCAATCCCTGGTTCTGGAAAAAAAAAAATTAAAGAAGAAAAAAGCTTCCAAGGGACCCAAGTGTCTCAGGCTCAGGAAGTTTATGGGCCTCCCTACCCACAAAAATTCTCTTATAAAATCTTCTAGTGAAATCTTCAGGAAACTCCTTGCCCTAGCCTGCTTCCCCCTCCCTCGCCCTCCTCTGCATCCCCAAAATCCTGGACTGCCCCCTTGCGCCAACCCAGGACCCAGCAGCATCTAGTCTCATTTCTGGCCATCATAGGCCCCATGTCTTTCTGCTGGGGTCCCCCCCCACCCCGTGCTGGGGGGCCACGTGGGCTGTGGGCAGTGGAGGCAATGGAAGGAGGTGGGGGAGGAGGGTGGCATTGGGGTGCCTGGTGGCTGGGTGAGGAGGAGACCCAGAGAGGGCTGAAGTTTGTAGGGGGGGAGCAGGCTGTGGGTCTCATGGGGTTGTTGTTGCTCTGCAGACCCTCAGAGGTGCGACGCTTGGGGAAGGAAGCTGGGCAGTGTGGCATACACGTAATCTGCTGCTGGTGGTGACTGTTGGAAATGTTGGTTTCTTGGAAAAACGTGCTCAAGGCTGACTCGAATTGCCAGTGCAATGTCTACAAGCAGCTGCTTCGCCTGGTGGGCCGCGTAGCGTATGGCCAACACGAACTAGTCAATCATAACTTGGTGCTATGGGTCATCCGTGTTCACAGCCGCGGCGCAGGCCGGCGCAGCGCTGGCCGCAGGGATCTGGGGCTCGGCTTCCGCAGCTCAGAGAATGTTATGGTTCCCATTTTGCCACCCCGCGGGGCCACAGCGCGAATAGCAGCTCGGGGCAGGCAGGGCCTCTAATTGGGCCTCGCACTAGTGCCTGGGCTCCCCCACCCACATTCCTTTGGAATCCTCTGTGTGCAAAGAGATCACACTCAGCTGTAGGGTGTCGGGTGTCGGGTGTCGGTGCACGTACATAACACATTGTCATTCTTTTTTTTTTTTTTTTTTTTTTGTACCGGGAATTGAACTCAGGCCCTTGCACTTGCCAGGGAAGCGCTTATTCCACTGAGCTATCTCCCCGGCCCCATTGTCATTCTTTTTACTGCCCTTCTCCCTACCCCTGGTTGTATATATTTGTAAGAAATATACTGGATGGTTTTAGCCACAGACTAGATACTGCATCAGAAGGGATAAGCAAATTTAAATGTGTAATCATAGAAACTGAGTAGAAAAGGAGAGTGAAGATAGCAAAGGATGAACAAATCATCAGTGAGCTGCAGAGCAACTCCAAACAGCCCTATACAAATGTGCGGTGAACGTGCTAACCACTGCACTACGGAAACATGTAGCGGGAGGCCCTGGAGGGGCCCAGCTAGAAAAAAATACTGGGTGAAATTATCCTAAGCTTGATGACTACTACAAACACACATCCAAGCATCCCAACAATTCTAGCACAAGAAACATAAAGAACACTACACTGTAAATAAGAACAAACTAAAAGACCCTAATCCCTCCTGTCCCAGCCTTTGTCTCTCCCTCTGCTCCTGACTTCCATGAGAAAGCCAGCTGTCTTCTCTATGCCCTTCAGCACAACGCTTTGGCAAGGGAGCCAGCGGACTATGGGCTCAAAACTCTGAAATTGGGCCGGGGAGATGGCTCAGTGGAATAAGCGCTTCTCTGGCAAGCACAAGGGCCTGAGTTCAATCCCAAGTTCCGAAAAAAAATAAATAAATAAAGGGAAAATAATGCAACTAAAAACAGGTCAACATCCCTTATGAATGAATATAGATGCAAAACCACTCATCGAAATGCTAGGGGCCGGGGAGATGGCTCTGTGCAATAAGCACTTCACTGGCAAGGGCCTGAGTTCAATCCCTGGTTCTGCCAAAAAAAAAAAAAGAAAAGAAAAGAAAACAAACAAACAAAACCCACCCCCCCAAAAAACCGAAATGCTAGCAAACTCAATTTTTTTTTCTTTTCTTTCTCTTTTTTGGCAGAATTGGGGATGGAATTCAGACCCTTGTGCTTGCCAGGCAAGTGCTTATTCTCCTAAGCCATCTCCCCCACCTTGCAAACTCAATTTAGAAATAACTTAAAAGGGTTATATGCCATGACCAAGTGGAATTTATCTCAGGAATATTTTCAGTGGTTCAACACAAAAATCAATTAACATAATATGCCCCATTAGTAGAATGGAGGCCAGAAGTAAATGATCTTATTTATTTTCATTTATGTATTTGGTACAGGGTCTCGCTACGCAGCTCAGACTCATAGTGATCCTCCTGTTTTCAGTCTCCCGAGCACTGGGATTATAGGCGTACACCACCACGCCTTCACTCCATGGCCAATTTATTGTGACCCCCAGGGCAGGGCCAGTGCAGCATGGACCAGGAATTGAATCCTAGTCTTTGCACTTGCCAAAGCAGGTGCTTAGGTCCACTAAGCTATCTCCTGCTGAGCTATCTCACTGGCCCTTGATCATTTTATTTAATGCAGGTAAAGCATTTGAGAGGACTGATTGAGCCCAAGAGTTTGAGACCAACCTATGCAACACAATGAGACACCTATCTCAAAAACAACAATGACAACAACAACAAGAACAACAAAATAAAGTCCAAGCTGAGCATAGTGGCACACACCTATAGTAATCAATCCCAGTATTTGGGAGGCTGAGGTGGGAAGATTGCTGCAAGTTGAAGGCCAGCCTGAACCACAGAGTGATACCCTCCCTCAATAGAATAAAATTAAGTACCACTTTTTTGTTTTGTTTTGTTTTTTTGAGACAAGGTCTTGCTATGCAGTGCAGGATGGCCTTGAACTCACTTTGTAGCCCAGGCTGGTCTTAAGCTTGCCACCAACCTCCTGCCTCAGCCTCCCCAGTACTAAGATTACAGGCCTGGGCCACCACACTCTGCTTTTCCAAAACCTTTGGTGATAAAAAAATTCAATAAAATAGGAATAGAATGCTTTCTCAACATGATAAAGGCCACATACAAAACACCACTGATATAGTGAATAGGGAAAGAGTAAAAGCTTTCCTCCTTGGATCAGAAATAAGATAAGGATAGCTCCGTTTTTATTCAACAAACACTGCAAGTTCATACCAGAACAATTAGGCAAGAAAAAGATTTAACAGGCACGCAAATGGAAAAGAAGAAATAAAACTATCTATCTCTATTCATAGATGACGTGATTTTATACAGTACTTAGAAAACTCTAAGCCTTTGTACTGAGCTATATCCTTAGCTCTTTTTTTATCTTTACTTTTAAAATTTTGAGATAGGATTTCAGTAAGTTACTAAATTGTCCAGGTTGCACTCAAATTTGAGACTTCCTGCCTCAGCCTGTCAGACAACTGGGACTACAGGCATGCACCAGCATGTTTTGAAACGTGGGCTTTGGAAACAGCCCTGTCTCTGAGTCCTGGCTCTATCACTTAGAAATATGTGAGTTTGGGATGTTGCCTAATCTTCTCATGCATCACTTTCCTCATTGGTAGGATGCGCACAGTACTGCAGGACCCCTATGGAGATTACAGGAGATCATGGATTAGGTTGAGTTGTATAAAATTGCCAAATTTAAATAGTGAAAGTGATATCATGTTTGTTTGTTTTTCTTTTTGCAGTGCTGGAGTTTAGGGCCTCATACGGAGTAGAAAGGTACTATAGCACTAAGCTACATTCTAGACTTTCATTTTAAATTAATTGTATGTGTGTATGAATGTATTTTGGTTTCTGGAGACAGTGTCTCACTGTGTAGCCTAGGCTGGTCTCAAATTTACAGTAATTAGGTAATCCTGCTAGGATTACACGCATGTGCTACCATACCTAATTTATTTTCTTTATTTTTGAGATTAGGTTTTACTAAATTGCACATGCTGGCTTTGCAGGTATGATCCTAATGCGCCTCTCTCCCTGTCAAGTGTCTGGGATTACAGGTATCCACAACTTTGCCCAGTGAATAGTAGATATTTTTGTCCTACAAAAATGTTTTCAAGCTTATACATGCAACATGATATCTGACATGTTATGTGATTAATAAATGGTAGCTACTAAAATTATTTTTAGTAAATGAAAATACTCATTTAAAAAAAGTACAATAAGTTCAATCCCTGGTTCCTCAAAAAATAAATAAATAAATAAATAAAAAAAATAAAAAAAATACAATAGAATAAAAATAAATGAAAAAAAAAAAGAATAAAAATAAATAGCGGGGCTGGTGAGATGGCTCAGTGGTCTAAAGCACCTACTTAGAACAAGCTTAGCAAATCACAGGGACCGCGGTTCAATCCCCCAGCACCACATGCCAGCCAGCCCTGCCCCCTGGTGGGCTGAGCTGGCCACACACACACACACATACACACAAATAAATAAAAAAAAATTAAAAAAAAAATGGCATCCTTACTGAAATCTCTCAAACACAGAAGAAGAAGTAAACAGGATAATTCCAAAAGAAAAACCCCTGTGGGCCAGGGAGATAGCTCAGTAGAATAAGCACTTGCCTGGCAAGCACAAGGCCCTGAGTTCAATCCCTGGTACCACAAAAATAAATAAATAAATAAATAAATAAATAAATAAATAAATAAATAAATAAAATAAATAAAAACTAATCTTGGGCAAATATTAAAAAAAAAAAGAAAGAAAAGAAAAGAAAAACCCTTGGGGCTGGGAATGTATTATAGTTCAGTGGCAGAGTGCATATGGAGCATGTATAAGGCCCTGGGTTTGATCACCGGCACCAAAACAAAACAACTCCCAAAACAAAATAGCCCAGAAAATAAAGCTTCTGGTGTTTTTATTTTTATTTATTTATTTTTTATTTTAGGGAAGGGTCTACAGGGTGTTCAGGGTCTTGATACTAGATCGGACACATAGTGATCCACGTGTTTACAGCCTCCCAAGAGCTGGGATTACAGGCGCTCGCCACCACGCCCAGTCTCAATTGCCATCTCAGAGTGCCCCAGGGGTGGGGCCAGCATGGCAGGCCCGGGGATCGAACCCTGGTCCCTGAGCCTGCTTGCAGGCGCTTTAATCTGCTGAGCTATTTGGCCTGCCCTTCTGGTGTTTTTAAAACGTTGTAGAAAAAAAGTTGTGAAGGGGCCTAACATGGTGATGGTGTACATCTGTAATCCTAGCACTCAGGAGGATCTCCTTGAGTTAAAACCAGCATAGTGAGCTCATAGGCCAGCATGAAATATTTAGCAAGAGCCTAACTTAAAAAAAACCAAATAGATGAATGAATGAATGGATAAGAGGAAGTGGAGACCAAAGCTAGTTGGAGACTACTTGCTCTTTCCCATCTGGAAATATGTCCTAAATTAAAAAGAAAGGGGCCAGGGAGATGGCTCAGTAGGATAAGTGCTTCCCTGGCAAGCGCAAGGGCCTGAGTTCAATCCCCAATTCCGCCCCCTCCAAAAAGAAAGAAAATAATTGGGTTGGGGAGATAGCTTAGTAGAATAAGTGTTTGCCAGGCAAGCATAAGGTCCTGAGTTTAATTTCCAATACTGAAAAAAAAAAGAAAGAAAAGACAAAGAAAAAGAAGGCTGGTAAAACAGCTCAGCAGACTAAATGCCTGCCTGCTTAGGCAATCACAGGGACTGAGGTGTGACCCACATGCCACCCTGGACGCACTGAGCCAGCCACCGAGTCCAAGCCTGATGGTATGCCTTTAATACCATCACTGGGGCAGCTCAAACAGGAGGGCCAGGGAGATGGCTCAGTGGAATAAGCGCCTCCCTGGCAAGTGCAAAGGCCTGAGTTCAGTCCCCCGTTCTGCAAAAAAACCCAAAAATAAAAAACATGAGGGTCACTACGAGTCTGAGCTGCATAGTGAGACCCTGTACCAAATACATAAAATAAAAATAAATAAATTAAAATTAAAAGAAAAATATGGAATCTAAACTATATAAATAGGAAAAGTATTAAACTACAGAATAGTAAGTTTTGTGTTCATGTTTAGCTATTAGAAAACAAAGAGGGTACTGGCAAGATACCTCAGTGGTCTAAAGCGCCTGCTTAGGTAAGCTTCGGCAAGCGCAGGGACCGCAGTTTGATCCCCCACACCACATGCTGCACCAGCCCCACCCCCAGGGCGGATTGAGCCAGCCAGAGTCTGGGCATAGTGGCACACTCCTGTAATTCTAGCGCTTGGGGAGGCTGAAAACAGGAGGGTCACTATGAGTCCAAGCTGCATAGTGAGACCCTGTAACAACCAAATACATTTTTTAAAAAAAGAAAGGAAGGGGCCGGGGAGATGGCTCAGTAGAATAAGCGCTTGCCTGGTGAGCGCAAGGAAGGGCCTGAGTTCAATCCCTGGTTCCGCAAAAAAAAAGAAAGAAAGAAAAGAAAAGAAAGGAAAAGAGAGAAAATGCTATAAGCCAGTGTTTCTCAAATTTGGTCTACTAATAAGGATTAATCAGGCAATTTGGTCTACTAATAAGGATTAATCAGGCAATTTGGTCTACTAATAAGGATTAATCAGGCATGATGGCACACGTCTGTAATACCAGCATTTGCAAGGCTAAGGCAAGAGGATTCAAAGTTCCAGGTCAGCCTTTGCTACAAAGAAAGTTCATGACCAGCCTGAACTATAGTAAGACTGTCTCAAAAAGCAAAAAGAAAAAAACAGTTAAAACACAAATTTAAAAAATACAATTTAAAAAGAAATCACCTGGGACACTTTTAAAGCTAGTTTCCAAGCTCACTCTGCCTCTATTGACATTGAATCTGACTCTAGAGGGAGGGTGTGGAGAACTATAGTTAGACAAGTATCTGGAGTCAACAAGAGTGACAGTGCCCACCACATATGCATGGGAGGCTGTTACACAAATGCCTCCTAGCTTTCAAGGAGGCAGAGACCAACTTAGAACAAGCTCATGGGTGAATAAACATGAGGTCAATGGCAATGAAGGTTAACATACTGAGACTAAAATGAGGAAGAGTCAAAATATAAAGAGTCTATCAAAAATTAATTACTGTGGTGGTTTTAATATGTCCACAACTTCTTGGTTTAAGTCTCCCTCTAGGACATGGGGTTTCACTTCTCCTCCCAGGAATGCGAGCCGTCTCAGGCTTGGCCACATCCCTCCGAGCCTCTGGTGCTCATAGGCGGGGTCTTGGGCAGTGATTGGACTCTGCAGTGGCTCCACCCTCCCCTCTGTCCACTGGCCAGGGCCTGGGTAGGTCTCTCCCTGCTCACCTCCCTTGATCTCTCTGCTTCGCCATCTACTATTACCTGAGCAGCTTCTCCTCTGTGATCCTGTCAGACCTTGGAGCCAGTGGAATATGGACTGAAATCTCTACAAACTGTGAGTTAGAATAAACTTTTTCTTCTTCAAATTGTGGGTGTCAGGGGGTGTGTTGCAACACCAAAGAAAGTGACTAAGACACTCATTCCAAAGAAGAAAGTATGGTCAGGCATGGTGGTGCATGCCTTTAATCCCAGCACTCGGGAGGCTGAGACAGGAGGGTCACTGGAGTTTAAGGCCAGCCCAGGCTCTGTAGTGAGTTCAAAGTAGGCTGAACTACATAGTGAGATCCTGTGTCAGAGAAAAAGGTATGGAAAAGGAAAACCAATTTTATACCAGAGAAACACAGTAGGCAGCTCCTTAACTGTATTGGTCAAGGTTAGTATCACCAATAGTACCTTATGTTGATGTTATGCATACTGTCCTTTTTTTTTTTTTTTTGGTGGAACCGGGGATTGAACTTAGACCCTTGTGCTTGCCAGGGAAGCACTTATTCCACTGAGCTATCTCCCTGCCCCCTCTGTTGTTGTTGTTGTTTATAATGTATATGGTACAGGGTCTCATTACACAGCTTGGAATGGTAGAGATCCTCCTGTTTTCAGCCTCTCCAGAGCTGGGATTACAGGTGCATGCCACCATGCCCAGACTTGGTCACCAGCTCAGTGCACCTGGGGGCAGGGCCCATGCGGCATGTGGTGCTGGGGATAGAAATCCCCTCGCTGCTCTTGCCTAAACAGGCGTTTAGTCAGCTGAGCTATCTCGCTGCCCCATGTGCACTGTCTGATATGATGTCATAAGAAAGACATTTCTGCTCTGTGGTGTTTTCCCCCAAAATGCATAGCTCCAGTATGATAATGAGAAAAAAATAATCAGAGAAACCCAAATTGAGAAACATTCCACAACATACCCCAGCAGTACTCTTCCAAAACATCAAGATCATGAAAATATAGGAAATGCTGTATCTCAGCAGGTCATGCCTTGATCATGTCTGCCCTCCCTTCCACCATCTTTTTTCTGGCCTTTCTCTCCCCTCCCCGCTTCTCATCCCCAGTTTGATACACCCTCTTCTACCTGCAGGTCATCTTTTTTTATATGAGAAACAACATGTAATATCTGTCTGTTTGGTTTATTTCGCTTAATATGATGTCCTCTACTTCCATTTGTTTTCCTGAAAATGACAGTATTTTGTTCTTCTTTATGGCTCAGTAACACTTTTTTGTGTATATATACCAGATTTTTGGGGTTTTTTTTTGTGGCCGACTCAGCCCACCCTGGGGGTGTGGCTGGCATGGCATGGGGTCCTGGGGGCCCCTGTGCCTGCCTAATCAGGTGCTTTGGACCACCAAGCTATCTTGCCGGCCCTGTACCAGATTTCCTTTAACCAGCCATCTGGTAACAGGCACCTAAGGTATTGTGAACAGTGTTATAATAAAAATGGCCATGCAGGTATCTCTTGTATGCTAACCTCATTTTCTTCAGATATATATATATATATATACACACACACACTCAGGAGTGGTATGGAGAGTCAATTTTTTTTTTTTTTTTTTTCAGAACCAGGGATTGAACTGAGACCCTTGCACTGAGTCAAATGTTTTTGAAAAGTTTTATTTCACAGCCCTGCCAGAATCAGGAGATGAAGTCAATAAATGCTTCTGAAGTTTATTTT
>NW_004524856.1:1328054-1329109 GCF_000260255.1 Octodon degus
TGTGTGTGTGTGTGTGTGTGTGTGTGTGTGTGGCCAGCTCAGCCCACCAGTGGGCGGGGCTGGCTGGCATGTGGTGCTGGGGGATTGAACCGTTGGTCCCTGTGCTTTGCTTTAGCTTAGCTTGTTCTAAGTAGGTGCTTTAGACCACTGAGCCATTTCACCAGCCCTCTCTTTTTAATTTATTATCATTATTATTACTTTTTGCAGTAATGGGGATTGAACTCGCAGCGTTCATACTAAGCTGCATTCCCATCTTTGTTTACTGATTGATTGAAATAGGGTCTAAATTGCTAAATTTGGCTTGAACATGGAATGTTCCTACCTCAATCTGAAGAGTGCTGGGATTACAGCCCTGCACCACATAATATCTGGTTTAATTTAGTCTTACTTAGAAGTCAAAAATATGACTGGTATTGAGGGCTGGGGAGATAGTTCAGTAGGATAAGCACTTGCCTGGCAAATGCAAGGGCCTCAGTTCAATCCCTGGTTCCAAAAAAAAAAAAAAAAAAAGACTAGTATTATGTAAAACTTTATGTATATGTATATATTTTCTGGAGGAAGGATTCACAGTATTTATCATATTTTACCAGTTTTCAAATTGTCCATAACTCCTAAATGTTAACACATTATCCTGTTGATAGAACAGAAAAAGGAAAATGCTGAGAATTTCTCATTGGTAGTAATCAATTGGTTTTAAGTGTCAAGTCCCAAGAAATTAAGCAGTACTACACTGAAAGTTCAAATCAAGGATTGGAAAAGGTGTGTGTGTGTGTGTGTGTGTGTGTGTGTGTGTCTTCCCCATCACTTGGAGGTTTTTAATAGAAGTTTTCTCCCACATTCAGATGAGCTTCCCAAAACACATCTAAGAGGTACATCTCCAAACCTTGGGAATCTAGGAAGTTTATGTGAAAGCTTAGCTTAACTTGGAGGTGTGTTGGAGAATAAAGAAAACATTTTCATATCTTAGCATGTGTCCAGGTCCTGGGTTCACTCTCCAACACTGTGGGGTACAGGTTTAAATGCTTGTACTAATGATCATAATTTATGCCTAGTAA
>NW_004524856.1:1330317-1333194 GCF_000260255.1 Octodon degus
TGTGTGTGTGTGTGTGTGTGTGTGTGGCCAGCTCAGCCCACCAGGGGGCGGGGCTGGCTGGCATGTGGTGCTGGGGGATTGAACTGCGGTCCCTGGTCCCTGTGCTTTTTTGCTAAGCTTGTTCTAAGTAGGTGCTTTAGACCACTGAGCCATCTCACCAGCCCGATGAGTCATTTTTAAATAGATCTTACTTGTATTATACAAGTGTTATGGCTTGTATCTAGATGTCCCCCAGAGTCTCATGTGGTTGGTCATAGGTGGGGCTTTTTGGAGATGTATGTAGGGTATGTGATCAAGCAGGTGATACTGGGATTGACTCATGGTGCCATGTTAGGATTAAGGGTGTGTAATGGGCCCTAAGGGCAGGAAGCCTTGCTAGAATAGAAAGAGGGCCTCTTTCATCACTGTTTGTTGCTTGCAATCAAGTGCTGCTTGCTGCCTGCCTGCTATGAACAGTTTCTCATCGGCAGTGCCCCTCTGTCATGCCACCCTGCCTTGGAACCAGACAACTATGAACTGAAACCTCTGCCAACTGTGAAGAAATAGACCTTTCTTCCTCTGAGTGCTGAGTATTTTTCTCAGCAACAAGAAGAGTAACTAACACAGATTTTGATAGCAGGAATGGGGTGATGCTGTGACTGTACCTGGTAATGTGGTTCAGGAGCATCTGGAACTGCCTTGTGGGAAGAGTTTGGAAACATTTGTAGATGCTGGATGAAGCAGCAGCCCTGGAATACTTTAAGGTGTACTTGATGGAAGAGTCAGGTCAGAGCTCAGAGGACCAAAAGGCTGATAGAAATGATGCCAGTAAAGACCAGGCTCAGGAGGTTGCTTTTGGGAAGGACTACATTGGCTGTTGGACTCTATAGACAATGTGTGTTATGCCTTGGCAGAAAGTTTGCTTGCATTTTTCTCATGTCCAGAGGCTTTGCCTGAGACTGGGACTAAGAGTGGTGGATTAGGGGCTGGGGAGATGGCTCAGTGGAATAAGTGCTTCCCTGGCAAGCGCAAGGGCCTGAGTTCAATCCCCAGTTCTGAAAAAAAAAAAGAGTGGTGGATTAACTAATCTGGCAGAAGAAATTTCAAGACAGCCTAATGTTGAGGTGGTGGTATGGCACCATTGGGGGCTTTTATCCTGACTTATATTGAGAATCAAGAGCAAAGAGCTCAGTAGGATGATTTAAAACATTTTGAGTTTGGCCAAAAAGGAAGTTCTAGTGAAGTTGTGGCCTGCAAAGATGGAACAGAGAAACTGGTCACTAAAAAAGGCTAGCAAGAAAACGCCAATTATTTCAGAAACAGAAAGTAGAAAAGATGGCCTGAGGATATCACAAGAACCAGCAAGACTCTACCCTTTGCAGCCTCAAAATTGCAAAAATGAAAGACTTTGCTTGGAGAACTGAGCATCAGAGAACCATGTTGCAAAATGGCAGTGGCTTAGGGAAGTTCTTCAGGATTTGGTTTATAGGCACTTGACCCCTACAGCCAAGGGAGAAGGAAGCCTGGCCGGTGCTCCACCTGGTGGCAGACTGTGGCATCATCCACATGATGCTCGTTTTTTCTTTTCTTTCTTTCTTTCTTTCTTTCTTTCTTTCTTTCTTTCTTTCTTTCTCTTTCTTTCTTCCTTCCTTCCTTCCTTCCTTCCTTCCTTCCTTCCTTTCTTTCTTTCTTTCTTTCTTTCTTTCTTTCTTTCTTTCTTTCTTTCTTTCTTTCTTTCTTTCTTTCCTTCCTTCCTTTCTTTCTTTCTTTCTTTCTTTCTTTCTTTCTTTCTTTCTTTCTTTCTTTCTTTCCTTTCGGAACCGGTGATTGAACTCAAGCCCTTGCGCTTGCCAGGGAAGCACTTATTCCACTGAGCCATATCCCCAGCCTGTATGGTGCTGGTTTTAGGTGCAGGCAGAATGCAAGAGTTGTGGGGACGGTAAGGCTTTAAACTCAGCTTTCAGAAATCCTGGGAGTCCAGGCAGTGTGCCTCTGAGAGGGCAGTGTGTGAAGCTGAGTTAAATCAAAGGTGAAGCAGAGACCCCAGAAGTTTGAAAAAGCTAGGAATGTGGACTGTCTGAGGAAAACTGCAAGAAGGGAGCAGAGCTGGCCATGAGGGCTGCAACCATTTGCAGTGGTATAAGGGTGAAGCCACCCAAGCCTTTGGAATTTACATCTTGCCACTGATTGCCTTGGATGCTGTATGTGGAATTATAGGACTTAATCTTTGTCCTGCTGGATTTTGCACTTGCTTTGGTCCCATTCCTTCTTACTCGCCTATTTGTACCTTTTGGAATGGTGATATTTATCTTGTGCTATTGCATACTGAGGTGTTTAACTTCTTTTTCATTTGTACAGGGGCCCACAGCTAAGAGTTTGCCTCAAATCTCAGAGACTTTGGATTTGACTTTTCAGCAATGCTGAAAATGTTAGGATTTTGGAGATGGACTGAATACCTTTTGCATAAAAGGATGTCCATGAGTAGGGGGGGTGCAAGATGGAATGTTATGGATTGTGTCTAGATGACCCCCAAAGTCTCACGTGATCATAGGTAGGGCTTTTTGGAGGTGGCTGGACCTAGGATATGTGATGCTGGGATTGATTTGTGACACAATGCTAGGATTAACAGTGGGAATCCTACTTTCCCTAAGGGCACGTAGCTTGGATAAACTAGAGGGCTGCTGTTGTTGCTTGCTGTCATGTACTGCTTGCTGTTTTGCTGCTTGCCATGAACTGCTTCTCCTCTTACATGACCTTCTGCCATACTACCCTGCCTTAGAGCCAGCTAACTCTGAACTGAAACCTTGATAAGACTGTAAGCTGAAATAAACCTTTCTCGGGCTGGTAAGATGGCTCAGTGGTCTGGAGCACCTACTTAGAACAAGCTTGGCAAAGCAC
>NW_004524856.1:1333554-1336719 GCF_000260255.1 Octodon degus
AGAAAAAGTAATTAAGACAAACTGATAGAGTCACACAGAATATAAACACAAACGTTTATTTTAATATAAATAAGAATATTTAACTAAATTGAAAAGCTGTAAAACGGTGCTGACTGAAAACACTGGATTCTGAGTCCCCAAAATGTTGAAAATCCAAACCTATACAGGCAAAATTTGAAAGAGATGATTTTGAAAGTCTTTTATCAACTTAAATCAACTTGCAGAATTTATATGTAATCTTAATAGTTTATGCATATTTATACAGATAAACTATAAAATATTAAGAGTAATTCATTATTTTTAAAAACTTCACTATTATGTTATTATGAATCAAAAAGCAAGGATTAAGTATGAATTATGTTTGATCATTTAAAAATTATGATTGTATTTCTTCTAAAGTACTTATGTTTACCAAAGGATCAGGATTATTAAAAATGTTGCTATTATTTTATGGACTATCTGCATGAGATTTACACATGTACACATTATAAATTCATCCTATAATTCCTGGAATTGAAACTTGAATCCTTATTCCATCCCATATACACAGTTTAAAAACTGAGTGATAACATAACATTAATTTGGAAGTGCTGCTAGATTAATTTCCCAAACTTTTCAGGTAAGAATCACTTGGAGTAATGGGGATGTAGTTCAGTGGTAGAGTGCATGTCTAGCATGAGTAAGGGTCTGTGTTAGCTCAGTGGCATAAATGTCTGCCTGGCAAGCACAAGGTCCAGAGTTCAATCCCTGGTAACAAAACAATGAAAACAACAACAACAACATCCCCAGAAAAGCAGAAAAATCACCTGGACTTTTGTAAAATATATAATCTGAAGGATTTTTTTTTATTGGGAGGTCCACTCAGGATGCCTTCAGGGCAGGTCTAGTTTGGCTTGAGGATGAGGGGATTGAACCACTGCATCCTGAGCCTGACTGCTTTGTTTCAGCAGGCATTTAAAACACCTGGGCTAATGGGCAGGCCCCCAAAATATATAATTTGATTACCACTCTCCTCCTGTAGATATTCTGACTGAAGAGGACTGAACTTAGGCCTAGTTATCATTGCTTTTTAACAAGTACAGCAGTTGTTCATCCTCAATGTGTGTGGGGAGGGGAAAGGTAGATTGTATATGTTTCTGTTTTTGAGACAGGGTCTCACTATGTCTATTTTGCCCAGGCTGATCTCACTCTCTTGGGGTAAAGTGATCTTCCTAGCTCAGCCTCCCAAATAGCTGAGTCTACAGGTGAAAGAGAGAGGGGTGGGGGAGGGATAGAGAAAATGAATAGGTGATACATCAGTTTATATAAGTATTTATATAGATAGATACATCTTTTTCTCTGAGACTGGATCTTGCTATGTAGTTCAGGCTGACCTTGAACTCCCTGTGTAGCCCAGGCTGGCCTCAAACTTGTGATGATCCTTCTGCCTCAGCCTCCTGAGTGCTGGGATTATAGGTATGCACCACCATATCCATTTCTGGCATTAATACTAGTGTTTCTCCAGTCCAAGGCTAATACCTCTCCCCTTGTGACCCTAAACAATTTATTTGTAAAATGAAAATAACCTATTTCTCATAGATGGCTGAAGGTTAGATGAAGTCAACTAAGTAGAGTTCTCTGCGGAGAGGCTGACACAATGAATAACAGCAATTATTTTATCAAATGAAGGTCCTAGAAACTTTTTCTTTCTTTCTTTTTTTTGTATTTAGTACAGGGTCTACAGGGTCTCACTACTAGATCAGACTCATAGTGATCCACTTGTGTTTAGCCTCCTAAGAGCTGGGATTATAGATGCGTGCCACCACGCCCAGTCTCAATCGCAGTCTCAGCTGCCCCGGGGGGCGGGACCGGCATGGTACACGTGGGATCAAACCTGGTCCCTGTGCCTGTTAGTCTGCTGAACTATCTGGCCAGCCGAAAACTTTCTTTTTACAGTCTATGTTTTAACACCCCTGCCATGTGGTTTCTGCACCCACCTTTCCAAAGACACTGCTTTAACTAGACTGTACAATTGCCAAATTCAAATGTCAGATCTAAGGCATTATTGGATTGCCCTTCGTAAAAGTAGTAGATATTGCTGGACCACTCTATTCTTTGACACTTTCTTTTGGCTTCCTTCAAAGCAGTGTATCCTGATTTCCACATACTCTGTGGCCAGTTTTTTTTTTTTTTTCTTCTTGTGGTTCTAGTGACTGAACCCAGGGCTTTTGCATTGAGCTACATCCCCAACTCTTTCTAATTTCTTATTTTGAGACAGGGTCTCACTAAGTTGCTAAATGCTCAGGCTGGGATTTAATTTGAGAACCTCATGTCTCAGTCTCTCAGAATGGTGGGATTATAGGCATGTACCATCATGCCTGGCTATGGTCAGGCTTTGCTTTTTTGGTCTTTTTGAGACCAGGTCTTGCTTTGTAGTACAGACTGGCCTTGAGCTCACTTTGTAGCCTAGGCTGGCCTCAAACTCACAGCAATCCTCTTGCCTTAGCCTCTGAAGTGCTTGGATTATAGGTATGCATCACTACACACGGTTAATGGTCAGTGTTTGTGGTTTGTTCATTTTAGAGACAGAGTATTGTTATATAGTTCAGGCTGGACTTGCGCTCATTGTGTAGTCCAGGCTGCTCTTGAATTTGTGACAATCTTCTTGCTTCATGTTCCTGAGCGCTAGGATTACAGGTGTGCACCACCATACTTGGCATAATGTAAATGTAAAGTTTATTTATGTTATGTTATGTTATGTTATGTTATGTTATGTTATGTTATGTTATGTTATGTTATGTTATTTATTTAATTTTGCAGAACCGGGGATTGAACTCAGGCCCTTGTGCTTGCCAGGGAAGCGCTTATTTTACTGAGCCATCTCCCAGCCCCTGTTTTATTTATTTTTGGGATAGAGTCTTACTATGTAGTTTAGGCTGGCTCTGAACTCACTATGTAGCCCAGGCTGGCCTTAAGCTTGCAGTAATCCTCCTGCCTCAGCTTCCAGTGGGCTGGGATTACAGGTGTGTCACTATGTCTGGCTTTATGGGTTTTTTTTTGTTGTTGTTCATCTATACTCTTTTTGTGTGTGGTACTGGAGACTGACTCCAGGCTCCTGAATATACATGTGACCACCACGGTCACATCCCCAACCCTACCTTTTCTTTTCTTTTTTTTTTTTTTAGC
>NW_004524856.1:1346954-1350940 GCF_000260255.1 Octodon degus
CTGATGTTGCTATCCTCCAAACCATGGGAAGCTTCCCCACCGTCTCCCTCATAGGACATCATGCTTTCTTCATTTTCCATGCCCATCCTTGTGTTCTCCTGTAGCACACGGGGCTGCTTTGGTCTTATACCACCAGATCCTACATCAGAGTCACTTCCACTTTCACTTAGCTGAATAGCTGTAAAAACCAAAATCTGATTAAGAGAGAAACTTAAAAAAAAAAAGAGAGAGAAACTTAGCTTAGTTTTTTTTTTTTTTTTTTTTTGTGGAACTGGGGATTGAACTCAGGCCCTTGCATTTACCAGGGAAGCGCTTATTCCACTGAGCCATCTCCCAGGCCTAGAGAGAGAAACTTAACAAAAGACAGAGGCTTGGCAGAATTAACTTTGTGCTCTATGTTTCTATTTTTCAACTAGCTTATCACTATGTAATTCAGGCCGGCCTTAAACTCATGGTGATCCTCCTGTCTTAGCCTCCTGAATGCCTGGATTACAGGTGTGCATGACCACACCCAGCAAATAACACTATTTTGAGACAGCATCTCACTGCATAGTTCAGGCTGGCCTTGAACTCATCTATGTAGCCCAGGTTGGCCTCAAATAATCTGTCTGCCTCAGCCTCTTAAAAGTATTGGAGGGCCAGGGAGATGGCTCAGTGGAATGAATAAGCACTTCCCTGGCAAGTGCAAGGGCCTGAGTTCAATCCCTGGTTTCAAAAAAAATGTATTGGAATTGCGGGCATGTGCCAAGGTGCCCAAACAGAATCATCTTTAGATTTGTCTTCCAAAAATAGTCCGCTCACACATCTACCCAGGCATCTTGCCTGTATCCTACACTTCTGACACTTCTCTTATAAACTGTATAGAGTCAACAATGGCAAAATCTATGGTTTAGAAACTGAATCCAAATAACAAATTCTTTTCTCCATCTCAGTCCAACCTATGTTTTCTTTCGTCTTCAGTATTCCCCTCCCCCATTTAGTCCAGAAAGTATCTCCGAACAGGATCTTTTTTTAAAATTTTATTTATTTGTGTGTGTGTGTGTGTGTGTGTGTGTGGCCAGCTCAGCCCACCAGGGGGCGGGGCTGGCTGGCATGTGGTGCTGGGGGATTGAACCGCGGTCAGTGTGCTTTGTTGAGCTTGTTCTAAGTAGGTGCCTTAGAGCACTGAGCCATCTCACCAGCCCTCCGAACAGGATCTTTTTCCTCACTTTTTCTTTCCTGTTGCCATTCACATACTTGTTCTCTTTTTTAGCAAGTATCCAAATCAAAGTTGCTACTTTGGCATTGCCTTTTTCACTGTCATCTTTTGTACCTCCTGTGTTGCTTTTTTACTTCCTCTAGATCTCAGTACTTTCAGATCTATTAATGGGAATTGAATAAAAAAGGCATCTTCTGATAACATATATGACCAAGAGTTTCCTATCCAGTCCTGAGGAATCTATAATGAACTATGTAGGACAGGAGCAAAGAAGACTTACCAGAGAAAGGATTATCTCCTTCTTCATCACTTCCAGCATCATCTTCATCATCTTCTCCTTCAGACATAAGCAAATCCTCATATAAAACACTGGCCTGAGGTTGTTGTATAGTTCCTTCCTCTTCATCTGCAAGATCACCATCTCCATCTTCACCTTCCTGCATGAGAGCAGATAGGGGTCAAAGTTCTATCAACTGACCAAGTAACAGACCAGAAGCTGCCACCACTAGCCCCATGCCCCCACCCCTGCTGCCTCACAAGAAATTAAGTAACTTTAGTAGACAGATTTGCTTAGCTGGTCCCAAAAATTAAAGTCAGACTGAGGCTCACTATGGAGACCCTCTGATGCCACCTTGGGATTTGGCCTGCCCTATACTGTTGGGGTTCCTATTGCATAAAGGTATAACATAACCATAAGCTTTCTGTAAGCATACTCACTGGGGCTGGAGTCTTAGGTTTCCCATCCTCCTCATCATACCCTTCAATATCTACATCAGAGTCTTCCTCGCCCAGCCTACCTCGGCCCTGGCGCATCTGAGTAAGGAACACAAATAGCACATCATTGAGGGATGTGCCTGTAGGAGGAGTTAACCAAGGGTTCTTTACCCAGGATAAATGCTCCTCCCTGATATCCCAGCCAACTCCACTTCTAGTGGGGGCTGTTTACACAGCTCAAGGCATGTGCATTTTCCCCCAGTCAGTCTTTAAAAATCAAGGCCAGGGTTAAGAAAAACAAAGAACAGGCAGGTCCTTGGACTATTCTTGCTATATCACAAGGATATATTTGTTTTGTTTTGTTTTGCTGAGACAAGGTCTCCCTACACAGTTCAGGCTGGCCTTGAACTCAGTTTGTATCCCAGGCTGGTCTCCATCTCACAACAATCCTCCTGCCTCAGCCTCCTAGTGCTGGGATTACAGGTATGCGCCACCACGCCTGGCTTAAAAGGATGTATTTCCTTCCTAACCCAAGCTTTTGTTATAGCTTGTGTTGGATTCTTTCAGGTAGAAAACATTCTTCAGTTTTTCACGCTCCAGTAGAACTGTTAGGTTGTTCAGAGTCTCAGTAAAGAGATAGTAGAGATAAAAGAAGCCTTTAACTCTAAAGACATGGAGAGAATACCAGGGAAGATGGGGAGAATCCTCTGACCTGAAACAAAGAAGTTTACGGACTTTTGCTAGGGGTGAGTTTGAGGGGCAGTTTAAAGGAGATGTTTGGGGTATCCCCTGTGTGCACAGGAGAGGTGAGAGCAAACTATTCAGGACTGGACTGGGGCGGGACAAATGGTCATTGTGAAGATAAGCTGTCCTTCGAAGGGCTTAGCTACGTTAGATGACCAACATAATAATTCAGCAATTAATATACTATGCCAGAACCTTTCAGGGACCTTAACTAAGAATAGTTACAGGATTTTAGATTTCAGACTAGGAGTATCTTGATACTTCTTTAAAAAGGCCAATTTAAAAATTTAATCCTGGAGGCCTGCCCATTAGCTCAGTTGTTTAAGTGCCTGCTTAAACAAAGCACTCAAGCTCAAGATGCTGTGGTTCGAACCCAGATACTCAGGGCAAACCAGAAATGCCCTAAAGGCATCTTCTGGCCTCCAAAAAAAATTAATCCTGTAAGATTTCCAATTTGGATTATAACTTAAAGTAGCAGGCCCATTATTTTTACCTCAAACTCTCAATGTAGTTGTTTTTTCTAGTTACCTGTTAGGATACTCTGATGCCTCATATACTTGTATTCACTTGTACTTTCAAGTTCTGTTGTGCTTTAACTACACCCACATGGAGAGAGAAGACTATGCCAATCATGTGACCTGCCAACCTTTACCCCCTACCACCTGAAATCACATTTCTAAGCCTTCATTCCCAAGGATAGGGGCCCCAGACATCCTTGATGTGTACCCTATATCACTTCCACCATTCCTTAAACCTTCACCCTCCAGGCATGTTACTAATCTCACAAACAGAAAAACAATGTCCTACCTGTGTTACCTGCTTTTCTGGAGTAGCAGTAGGAATATCCAGGACAGACATATTGCTCTCATCTTGAAATACTGAGACATCTCGAGACATACTGAGGGATGTACTGTTATCATACAAATCAGGAGGCTGTGGCACAAAATGTAAAATTTAGCTTCTACCAAGGGAAGGAAAAATACAGAGAACTCCCCTTTAGAGCATTTCACTGCAGGAAAAGGTCATGCACAATAATCCAGTTAAAGAGAAAACGTAAGTCTGGCACAACTTTATGCAAATACCATCTTCTGAAATCTTACACATGTTGCCTATACTACTAGAAAACATATATGTAGGGAGAGAGCATGAGTGAGCGAGTGAATGCACTAGAGTGAGCCTAAAGCAGAAATACATCAAAACTAAGAAACTATTTTATACTCTCTGTAAAGTAACGTACTTGGGGCTGGTGAGATGGCTCAGTGGTCTAAAGCACCTACTTAGAACAAGCTTAGCAAAGCACAGGGACCGCGGTTCAATCCCCCAGCACCAC
>NW_004524856.1:1351040-1356945 GCF_000260255.1 Octodon degus
TTTATTTATTTGTGTGTGTGTGTGTGTGTGTGTGTGGCCAGCTCAGCCCAACAGGGGGCGGGGCTGGCTGGCATGTGGTACTGGAGGATTGAACCGCGGTCCCTGTGCTTTGCTAAGCTTGTTCTAAGTAGATGCTTTAGACCACTGAGCCATCTCACCAGCCCACCTTTTCTCATTCTCATTCATTCATTCATTCATTCATTTATTTCACTACTGTAGATTAAACTCAGGGTCTTAGCACTGAGCTACATCCCCTTTTTTATTTTGAGACAGGGCCTTGCAAAGTCACTAAATTGTTTGGGGTGGGCTCAAATTTGTGATCAATCCTCCTGTCTCAGAATGGTGGGATTACAGGCATGTAATACCATATCCAATTTTTTTTTTCAAGTTTCCAGGATTTTTAACTTTACCAAGGTAATATGTATTTATATGTCAATAGCAGCTACCCAATAAGGCCATCTCTGACCATTAAATTAGCATCCTCACCCCACCCCCTTTTGCTTCACTTTTATTTTCATAGTGCTTCTCTTACTCTTTTTTTTTTTTTTTGGCAGAACCAGGGATTGAACTCAGGCCCTTGTGCTTGCCAGGGAAGCGCTTATTCTGCTGAGCCATCTCCCTGGCCCCCCTTCTTACTCTTCTTTACCTCTCTTACTAAATTCCTTTTTTCTTTTTTTGGTATGAAACTGGGTGTGATGACACATGCCTGTAAGCCCAGCACTGGGAAGGCTGAGACACCACAAAACAAAACAACTATATATATATATATATTGGGGATCGAACTTGGGACCTTGAGCTTGCCAGGCACGTGCTTATACCACTAAGCTCTATCCCCGGCCCTTTCCTACTGAATTCTAAGCTCTTTGAGGGGATTATGTTTTATTCACTGCTATATTCAGAGCATCTAAATGCCTTATACTCATTAAATTCAATGAATATTAACTGATTGAAATATCCCCATTTAGTCACCAAGTGTTACCGATTTTTTTTTTTTTATGGAACCAGGGATTGAACTCAGGCCCTATAATGAACCATCTCCCCAGCCCAGTGTTACAGAGTACCTCCTAAATTTTCTCAAGCCTCTGCCCAGTGTTTCTGTATTACAACTGGATTATGCCTTACCCAAATTACTGTCACAACCTTTTCCAGTCCTGCTCTCATATAATTCACATTCTGAATTGCTGTTAAAGTGATCTTTCAATAGATCCGTATTGCTTTTAAAATAAAATCCAAATTCTTTAGCAAAACATATAGACTCCAGGATCTGAATCCTGGCTTATCCAACACTTTGAATTCTTGTCAGCTCCTTCCATGTATTACCATGCTCTAATCACCTTTTGCCATTTACAGTCCCATATTGTTTGTACACGTCATATTCTCTGCATGGAATGATACCCATTCCCAATCCCCAATATCTGTCTGGTTAGCTCTTACTAGTTCTCTCTGAGAAGTTCTTCTTTAGCTCCAGGTTGGAGTTATATGTCCTCTTCTTTAAAATAGGCTGGGTGTATTTTCTCATTTGTCACACTCATATGAACTTGTCCGACACTAAACTGGTACAAGGTAATCAAGAAATGTTACTGAAATCAACTCCACCAATGTATCTTTTTAACCAGGTCTTCACCCAAACTACTTTTTCTGCTTTTATGCCCTGACAGCTATGTTGCTAAGTACTTTTGGAGAAACCACACACACACACACACACACACACACACACACACACACACACAGTTGGTACCAATTTAAATAAACACTCTCACTTGTGCATTAAAATAGCGAATAATTCTCTAATGGATGTCCAGCTCCCATTTTCCTCAGTGACCATTAAAAACAAAACAAAACAAAAAGCTTAAATAGAAGGGTTTAGACACAAAGATAACCTTATTTCACAAAGGAAACTGAAGCTATGAAATGTGAATTCTCCTAGCTTCCTATCTCTTTTATCTATACACTTATCTATAACATCAGCCATTTTTGTTCTCAGGGGAAAAGATCTCTCCTAAGGCAAAATTTTCTACCTATGTTGACTAACATCCCCTCCTTGTTTTCACAAGTCCTTCCAACAAGTATTCTCTCTTGCTTTTTCCAACTCTTTATTACTTTCCTCCCCTAAGCCTGTGGAAGCACACTTATCTTCTGTCTTAAAACTCTTTATCTTATTCTTCAGAGCCTAGCTTCCAAAACAAAACAAGTGCTAGCTTCCTGAAAGAGTGGATCTATCTATTCACTGTACCCCACCCCCCAGCTGGATTCCAATTTCTGACTCCATTAAAATGTTTGCTAGTTCAGGTAGTCAGGGACCTGCTAATCTACCAATTCCCAAGATTCTCATCTGGCCAGACATGGTGGTGCATGCTTATAATCCTGGCATTTGGAAGACTGAAGCAGGAGGATCATCTCTAGTTGGAAGCCTACCTGGGCTATGTAGTGAGTTCAAGGTCAGTTTGAACTACATAAAGAGAGCCTGTCTCAAAAATATATATTTTTTTTTGGTCAGGTCTGATTTTAATTCTCTGTGGTATATTTCTCTTTCTTGCTTACTTGTTTGCTCTCTCTGGTACTGAGCATTGAACCCAAAGCCTTTGCATTGGGCTGTACCCCTTTTAAAAATTGAGACAAGGTCTTGGTAAATCACTGAGCTGTCCAACCTGAGCTCCATCTTGTTTTTTAAAAATATTTATTTATTTATTTATTTTGTGTGTGTGTGGCCAGCTCAGCCCACCAGGGGGCGGGGCTGGCTGGCATGTGGTGCTGGGGGATTGAACCGCGGTCCCTGTGCTTTGCTTGTTCTAAGTAGGTGCTTTAGACCACTGAGCCATCTCACCAGCCCCTGAGCTCCATCTTGTGATCCTCCTGCCTCAGCTTCTCAGAATAGTGGGATGCCAGACATAGGCCACCACATCTGAATTCTTTCTTATAAAACCTTCTTTTGTTTTTCTTTCCTGCTGGCCCTCCTACTCAAGACTGGCCCAGCTACAATTCATTATTCTGTGACTTCTTGTCTCTCTCCTGTTTTGGACTCTCTATTTCCTAGTTTTCTACTTTTTTCCTACTCCCTGTTTCCTTCTCTTCTCTGTGAAACTTCCTATAAGGGAGTCTTAGAGATGTATTTCGTGAGGTCTTTTTTTTTTTTTTTTTTTTTTGCGGAACCGGGGATTGAACTCAGACCCTTGCACTTGCCAGGGAAGTGCTTATTCTACTGAGCCATCTCCCCACAGTCCCTAAAACCTCTTCCTTAATTTAAGAAATTCCACTGGTCAGGTATTCTATTTTTGATAGTCCCTAAATCTTGGTCTTCACCAAAATTCTGTCCCCTATACTCTTCTGACTATACACATGCCTTCTGAATGATCTGACCGATACACAAAATTTTATAAATCCCTTTTACACGGTCTTACTATGGCCTACATTGGCTTCCCCCTGTCTGTCTTCAGAGTGTTGGGATTATAGGCATGTGCTACCATGCTTGGCTTTTTCTCAGTTTCAAAACACATACTTCAAATTCACATGCTTCCAACCAAACATAGCCATTTCCTCAACCCTCCCAGTGAATAGTATACCATTTGGTCACTAAATCAGAAACCTAAGCTTTATCTGCTCTTACTTTCTACTGTCCAGTCACTACTCCTCTCTGCCAACATTCACTCTGCTGCCAGAGTGATCACTCTAAAATGAGCATCTGATCCTCAGTTTAGAATATATATATATATATATATATATATATATATATTCCCTTAACTCCAGCTATGTAGTTACCTGTCAGTCCATGAATGCATGAATGCTACATGCTATTGAACATTTTGTTCCTTTTGACCAGTATGTCCTCCTACTCTAACCCCCTGTGACTGGTAAATTCCTCCCTATTCTTCATGCTCGTATCTTTTATTTATTTTCATCTTTTTTCAGATAGGGTTTCACTATGTAGTTCAGGCTGGCCTTGAACTCACTTTGTAGCCCAGGCTGGCCTCTGATTCTCCTGCCTCGGCCTCCTGAGTGCTGGGATTACCAGCGTGTGCCACCATACCCAGCCTCTATCTTTCAAAACTCTCCTCTGTGAAACATTACTAGAACCCTGTAAATAACTGTTGTAATGATCACTTTTTATTATTTTTTTATTGGCTGTTACAGGGTCTCACTACGCAGACTCATGGTGATCCCCGTTTTCAGCCTTCCCAGTGCTGGGATTATAAGAGTTCGCCACTATACCCAGACTCTGGTGGCATGTGGAAGGGCATGTGCGCAGCATGTGGTGCAGGGTGGAACCACAGTCCCTGCACTTGCCTAAGCTTAACTAAGCTGGCGCTTTAGTCCGCTGAGCTATCTTGCTGGCCAGATCACTTTTTTTTTTTTTTTTTTTTGCGGAACCAGGGATTGAACTCAGGCCCTTGTGCTTGCCAGGCAAGCGCTTATTCTACTGAGCCATCTCCCCGGCCCCTGGATCATTTTTATTAAGCTTATCTATTTATATATTTCTCTCTCATTCTAGGCCTTAAGTGTGTTGCAATCAGGAAACACATTTTACTTCTGTATTATCATGTGGCAGACTGCTTGATAAAAATAGGTGATTTAACAAATGTTGACATGAATAAATGAGTATCACATATCCATCCAGTTTCCCAAACAAAAATTCTTTCTCAAAGTCACCTTCCATTCTTCCTCCTTCTCCCCCAAATGCCAACTGGTCACCAATCATACTACCTCTAAAGATTTCTCAAATCTATCCCTCTCCTCCTTAACCCAATGTCACAGCCCTCCTTCAGGTTCCGTTCCCCCTTCCTTGAACTACATTTGCTCCCCTGCAAACCATTCTCAACACTACTGCTGGAATTTAATAGTTTATTACAAAAATAATACATACTTGTAAAAAAATGCAAACACAGAATTAAAACACAGTACCTACTAGTATACACACAACCATACAAACCATCTCCCATCTATTCCCATTCCCTGGATGTTGTCATTGTGAACAAGTTAGTGTACATCCTTACAGACCTTTTCTTTCGCATATACAGGTATAAACACACACAAAAAAATGCACAAGTGTTTTCTTTTACAAAAAAAGGATCATACATGTCTGCTACATGCTTCAATTTGTTTCATTGCATACAGAAAATTTCTAAGACACAAATCCGATTATACCACTCCTCTGGATTCCATGTTTTATAATATAAAATTCACTCGTTTAGTATCAGACACAAAGCTTTTGAAGATATTCTTCCTGCCCATCTCAGCCTCATCTCTAGCCATTCTAGTATTAAAAGAAAACTGGAAAATAAACTATCTAAATACTTCTTGAAACAAGGCAGATACAAACAAACAAACAAACCAGGAACACACACTGCCATTTCTAGGTTTTGGCTTTTTTACTTCATATTAATGTTTACATAGACCTTTCCATCTGGCAAGTTATTTCTTCAGTAGTCAGCTCTAGGAAGACATTCCTGACATTTTTCAAGTGTGATGACTCCTCTATTTCCCTTATACTGTGTAGCTAGCTCCTTAACTGCACTTATCTCACAGTACTTCATGATTTATTACCATGTTTGAGATCCCACCCACCCATTCCCACTTGATGGTGATCTCTTTGGATAAAAGAGATGTGCCTTATTTACCTTTGCATCCAAAGGATCTGATTGAGTGCTTATCATGGAGCAGATATTTAGTAACATGTCTGCTGAGAATTTTATGATTCTAGAGACATTTATTGAGTACCTACTTTGCACAGAACCATATCCTAAGTATGAAAAGAAACAGAAGACACAGTCTTTGTCCTAAGGATCTTACCATTTTCCTACCATTCCCCATGGGACACAGAACACATGGCAACATATCATTTCTGAAACATAGGCTGTTTCAAAGATTTATAGTCACTTGCCTCAAATCCATTTAGGAACTAGGCATTGTA
>NW_004524856.1:1365405-1377029 GCF_000260255.1 Octodon degus
CACACACACACACACACACACACACAATGAATAAATAAATAAATAAAATTTAAAGTAACGTACTTTATTCTAAGTCTTGTCTTAATATTTTTAGGCCCAGGGTTTCATACCAGTGCTATTTTGAATGTCTGATTTAGAGACATTTAAGAGGAAACAGAATGAAAGAATTTCAATTCCAACAAGAGCATGGTATGTTTTGACAATTTATGAACTTATCAGAGGCTGCTATAAAACAGCAGGATGAAAAACCATAGGTTTTGAAGTAAACTGACCTGAATTTGAGTTCCAGCTCCACCACTTATAAACTGAGTAACTTTAACAAATTTCTTAATCTCTCTAACCCCTTGAGTTCCTCAAGTGTAAAACAGGGTCATGAGAAGAAATAGGCATAGTACTCAACAAATTGTAGATCCTTTCCTCATCTCTCCCCTTAAAAAAGGATCATTTAACAAATGGACTATGCAATGACAGGAAAGACCAGGCAAAATGCTTATAACAAAGTGAAAAGAGCAAGATACAAAACCATATTGATCAATTTCATTTTATTCATTCATTCATTTATTTAGGTGATACTGGCGATTGAGCCCAGGGCCTTTGATTTTTGTTTTGTTCTGTTTTGTGGTACTGGGTATCAAACTCAGGACCTTGTGCTTGCCAGGCAGGCACTTATGCCTCTGAGCTATATCCCCAGCCTGAGCCCAGGGTCTTTTTATTTATTTATTTATTTATTTATTTTTATTTTTCAACAAATAATACACTGCATATATTCTTCTTAGTGGTTAATTGCTGTACAAGATGCGGACTTGTGATCCTATTTACAAAGCCCAGGGTCTTTGAACTGAGCTATATCCCCAGCCTTTTTATTTTGAGGTTTTGCTAAGTCATTAAATTGCCCAATCTGGGGTTGAACTTGTGATTTTCCTGCCTCAGCTTCCCTGAGTGCTGGGATTATAGACATGTACCACCATGCCTAGCTGAGTTTCATTTTAATTAATTATTTTGTATTTTAGTAAGGGTCTACAGGGTCAGACTTGTAGTGATCTGTCTGTGTTCAGCCTCCCAAGAGCTGGGATTATAGGCATATACCACCAAGCCCAGTCTCAGTCACTATCTCAGCATGCCCCAGGGGCAGAGCCGGCATGGTACACTGGGGATAGAACCCCGGGTCACTAAGTCTGCCTAGACAGGCACTGAGTTTCATTTTATTTATTTATTTAGTATTTTAGGACTGGGTTTACAGGGTCTCACTGTGTAGATCGGACTCATAATAATCCTTCTGTTTACAGCCTCCCAAATGCTGGGATTATAGGGGCGCGCCACCATGCCCAGTCTTAATCTCCTTCTCAGCGCGCCCTGGGGGTGGGGCTGGCATGGCAGGCCCCAGGATCAAGCTCCTGGCCTTGATCTGTCTGCCTAAGCAGGCACTTTAATCTTGTGAGCTATTTGGCAGAAACCAAGGATTGAACTCAGGCCTTTGCACTTGCCAGGCAAGCGCTTATTCTATTGAGCAATCTCCCGGGCTCCTGGCCTTTCATTTTAAAAGTACCTATAAACAGACACACGAACCACACATATTAAAAAAAATTATCCAATGACTGATGTTCTGAGTTACAAAAATGACAGAAATTTATTTCGTTTGTATTTCCAATTTCTCCCAATGAATGTTACTCTTTTTAACAGAAAACCCAGATTGTTATTTTTGTGCTTTTAAAAGTAAGGACTGAATAGAGGGTTTTGGAGAAAAGGGTAAAACAATTCAAAGCATTAAAGAGCAGATAAACTAGTGTGAAACAGATGGGAACATGAGGAAATGAAATTTTTGTGAATTCTTAAAAGTCTACTATGGAAAGTAATGACAGTGTGGGGAAACCGGGAAGTGGGCAATTTTGATATACTACTAAATATATAATATAATACAAACTAGGTAGAAATAGTCAAATGAAAATACAATATCAATTAACACTATTTAGAAGTCATAAATGAGGTATTACCGTCATCCTCCTATGTAAACTCCAATTATACTATGACAGGTTAAACTTACCCTAACTTTTCTAATAGAGTTTTGATAGTAATGAGTACAGAAAGTCACTCGTGTGTGTCTTCCATAGTTTTACAGTCAATGAGGTGGTGAGGTGGGCTTTTTTTTTTTTCCTGAGACCAGGTCTCACTATGCAGCTCGGGCTGGCCTTGTGCTCACTTTTGTAGCACCGCCCCCCCCACCCTGGCTCAAACTCCTGGCAATCATCCTATCTCAATGTCTCAAGTGCTGGGATGACAGGCATGTGCCACTATGCTTGGTTCTGGGGCCAAGAAGGCGTGTCCGGTGTTCTGGGGCTGGCATGGCATGTGGGGCTGGGGACTGAATTCAGGTCTTTGTGTTTGCCAGGTAGGTGCTTATGCCTCTTAGCTACCTCCCCAGGCTCTGAGATGGGCTATCTAAAAATGTGTATGTTATGTGTAGAGGGAATGATGAGAAGGTGAACTAAAAAAATGAAGCAGTATTTGTACCTTATTCTATTTAGAAAATATTCTAACTGTACTAAATAACAGCTACTGCTCAGGAAGCAGAACAGGTATTCCTAACCATTTGCGGTAATATAGGAGGGGTAGGGAAGAGAGGAAAATAACTTTTGGGCCCAAGGATTTTAACTCACCACAGCACTAGGTTCAGATTTTTCTAGATCTCAGCAAACCATGTATAATTCAGGGGCTAGTCTCCTCTGGAGAATGATGGATGACTAATACCCAGACTTTAACTTACCAGAAAATACCTTGTGGAAGCTGTGGGCCTATTAGCAAATAGGGCCTTCCTGGGCAACATCACTCACCCAATCCCCCTTGACCCAATTTGCCCACATGCTCCAAGCCAAGAGCCTTTCCTTGTTCTGGACCTTGAAGAAGTATCTGAGGGTTCTTTATACCTGGCCCCTCAGTAACCTAGGTTTAGGGATGAAAGAGAGAGTAAAAGACAGACAGGGAAAGTATATAAATGAGACACAGAGACAGTAATAATACAACAGAGATCAGATAGGCTGCACTGTAAGTTCTAAGTGAAACCTGGGTAGAATAAAAAGAAAAAATCCTGTAGATTTTGACAGAATTCTTCATTTAAAGACTTGATTAAATCTGAAAGCTTCTCTAAGAACTATGTAGACAGTTTTAACTCAGAGGCTGAAACAAGTATTTACCAAATTTCTACTATGTGCCAGGAAAATTAACCTGTTTAATGTTTATAACAGCCTTGAAAAGTAGACTTTAGAGAAAAGGAAACTGAGTTAGAGAGGCTAAGTTAACTTCCCAAGATCATAAAACTAGACAGTGGCAGAGCTAAGAGTCAAACTCAGACCTGTTTTGTGTCAAACCTCATGTATTTCCCACTCTTCCCGCTCTACAGTGTCTGCATTACAAAAACCAAGAACCAGTTAGTAGTATACCCTTTTAAGTACTATTATTCAAATACGTCAACCCTTTAAGAATATAGCATAAAGGAAATACACTTAGCATATTCAAGGTATCCTGCTCACCAGTCTCTCACATGTACATTTAAGAACATTATAAATATTACCTGTCATTATTTACTAAGAGGGGGAGTCAACCTAGGAAAATGGGTAACATCTGAGCATACTGAGATACCTCTAAGGGAACAAGTTACCAGGTATCTTGCAAGACACAGGAATAGTAAGGCCCATGCCTATGATTCAACATCCTATACTCCAGGGGATGTTCTAGATTCCCAAAATTTATAGACAAGATAACCAGAGAAACTCAGAGAATGCCTCTGGCTAAAGCAGTCAGAACCCGGTATTCCTAAATTTGTAAACAACTAAGGCCCCATCCCACTCATTCAGCCTCTTTCAGATTTAGCAAGGCTACCAAGACCCATGTCCCTCACTCACCTTAGCCTTTGAGAAGACAAGAAAGCACACGAAAGGCATATGAAGAGGAAGGACAGAGAAGAATGGTATCTCAGTAAATAGATCTGTTAACATGCTCCCAATTCCCAAACCAATAAGAAAAATATGAGAGGAGTTCCTAGTCCTTAGACTCACCTGAGGTGTGTAGGGACCTGGGGTCATTGGATCTAGGCTTTCTAATTCTGCCTCCTCCAGAGCTGCTTCTTTAGCTGTACATATATCCTTCTCAAGTTGAGTCAAATGCTCATCATACTGAGAAATAAAGATAATTAATGAATTGATACAATATATATTTTAGGCTCTTGGAATACAGAAGTAAACAAAACAGATAAAAATATCCTTGTCTTTATGGAAATTTTATTCTAGTGTTAGGATATACATCATCAAAATAAATAAAGCAAGGAAAAAATCAGGGACTGATTAGTGGGATGGCTCCTCACTAAAAGAACAAAAGGATTCCAGGGAGCTAGATGCATGGGACCTCTTGCATACCACCTACCTCAGTCAATGTCTGGTAACAGATGTTCACAATCTCCTGAGCAGTCTTAGTATACTGACTCTCAGGCCCTATAAATAAGAAAATGCCATTATTTTTATGAACCTCAGGTCTAGAATTTACACTGTCACCAGCAGTATGTTCCATTACACTGGATTCAAAAAAAATTATGCTTCATCTTTGGCTTGGACTTTCATTCCACTCTTACAAATAGAAATTTTAATTGCATACAAGAATAGACTAATAGGGCCGGGGAGATGGCTCATTAGAATAAGCGCTTGCCTGGCAAGTGCAAGGGCCTGAGTTCAACCCCCAGTTCCACCCAAAAAAAAAAAAAGAATAGACTAATAGAGCCAGGGATGTGGCTCAGTGGCACAAGCACCTGTCTGGCAAGCACAAGGTCCAGAGTTCGATTCCGATACCCCTGCAAAATAGATTAATAATCTATGTATCCATTAGTCAACTTCAATAATTTAACATATAGTCAATCATGTTTCACTTATACTTCAACTTTCCAAACTATTTTCAAATTATTTTGAATCAAATTCCAGCATCATATCATTTCCTACATTGTTTAGTATGTGTTGCTAAAAATATTTTTAAGCAATACCCCTAGCCTTTTATTTGTTTTTTTGAGACAGGTCTGGCCATGCAGTTTAGGCTGGCCTTAAGCTCACAATAACCCTCCTGCCTCAGCCTCCTGAGTGCTGGGATTACAGGAATGTGCTTGGTCTTAGCCTTTTTATTTTGAGGTACGGTCTCACTAATTCTCTAAATTATCTAGGCTGGGCTTAAACCTGTGATCCTCCTGCCTTAGCCTACCAGAGTGCTGAGATTATAAATGTGTACCACCACATCCAGACATAAATGTTCTTTACATTTGAGTTCTTTGAATTGTAACCCAAATGAGGCCCATTCATTGCATTCGGCTGATATATCTCCTTAAGACACTTTTACCTATGAAACAATACTTTTGACAAATTCTCTAAACAGCTTTAGTTTCAAGCTACAAACTTGATTTGCTTGCAAATCAGTCCAATTTTTTTTTTTTTTTTTTTCGGAACCGGGGATTGAACTCAGGCCCTTGCGTTTGCCAGGGAAGCGCTTATTCCACTGAGCCATCTCCCCAGCCCAATCAGTCCAATTTGTTTGGGCCATATAAAAAAGTAGCTCAAATCAGGCATGGTGGCACACACTTGTAATCCCAGCACTTGGGAGACTGAGGCAGGAGGAGCACCATGAATTCGAGGCCACCCTGGTCTATATACAATGAGTTCAAGGCCAATCTGAACTATATAGCAAGACCCTGTCTCAAAAAACCAAAAACAAACAAAAAAAGAGTTCAGTTCATTTTTATTTTTTAAAGAGTTTGGTTTGTAACAGTGGATTAAGCAGGGCCAGCTAGATAGCTCAGCAGACTAAAGCACCTGCTTAGGCAGGCACAGTGACTGGGGTTCATCTCCGATGTGCTGTGCTGACCCTGCCCCCAGGGGTGCGCTGAGACTGCGATTGAGACTGGGTGCGGTGGTGCGCACCTGTAATCTCAGCGCTTGGGAGGCTGAAAATAGGAGGATCACTATGAGTCTGATCTGTGTAATGAGACCCTATAAACCCTGTACTAAATACATTAAAATTTTTTTTTAAAAAAAATGGATCAAGCTATATACCTATAGTAGCTATTTGTCTATATTTTTCCATATGTTAAGTTATATCTCAGTAAAAAGCTTTTCTACAAATTTATTACTTAACATTTAACAGCTGGAAGATTTCACACAAAAACCCAAATATCTTTGCTGCCCTTAAAATTAAAAAGTGAAAAATAAAAAAGGGTTGAGGATGTAACTCAGTAAGAAGACCATAAATTTAATCCCTAGTACCACAAGGACAAAATTTAAAAAATGAAAAGATGTGGCAATACAGGGTCGAGTACCAATGTTTTGGAGCTGAGTGGTAACTGGTGTGGGAATAATAAAGATGCTGAGGCTATTATGTGGGGAAAAAGATTAAATAAGAGTAAGTTCCACTTTCCTAGGCCCTAAAGGGTTATTACATAGAAAATCAGAATTAAGTTACAAAGAATAGTTTTCAAAATGACAGCAGCGCCAAAAAAGTCAGTATCAAATAGTTACATATATTATTCTACTTACATAACAAGCTCAAATGTCAAAAAGCTAGAGCTGGAGAATACACATGTGGAACAGGGACAGTGGTGGGTGCATGTGTGGGGGGTGCAAATACAAAGTACAGAGAATTCTTTTGTGGTGATAGAACAGTTCTAAATCTGGATTGCGGCAGTGATTACACAAATGTATGTGGCATTAAAACTGCAGAGGGGCCAGGGATACAGCTCAGTGGCACAGCACCTGCCTGGTAAGGGCAAGGTCCTGAGTTCAAGTCCTGGTTAAAAAGATTGCACAGAAACACAAACACATGCAGAAAGATTTTTTTCAATATTGGAGACTAAACCCTGGGCCTTCACATTGAGCTATAACTCCAGCCCTTTTTATCTTCTGAGACAGTCTTGCTCAGTTGCCCAGGCTGGACTCAAATTTAGGAACCTCTTGCTTTAGCTGAGTGCTGGGATAACAGGTATGCACCATACCTTCAGGTGGACACAGATTTTTTTAAAGGTAAAAATTAAATGAGGTGTGTAGTCTATATATACGTAAGTATCAATTTCCTGGTTTTGATATTGAGCTATAGCTACTTAAAATATTATCACTGGAGAAAGATTAAGTACACAGAACTTTTTGTACTGTTTTTCTGAAATTTCCTAAATGTATAATTAGCTCAATAGTTAGGAGTATCAGGATATATTCAGCAACAAAAACACATGCTAGGCATGGTGGCACATGCCTGAAATCACAGCACTTGGAGGGCTGAGGCAGGAAGATTGCTGTGAGTTTGAGGCCAATTTGAGCTCCATAGTAAGTTCGAGGCCTGGCTAAACTGCATAGTGAATCTCAAAAAAAAAAAAAAAAAAAGTAAATTACAGAATAATTACATATGAATGACAGTTTTTATAAAATAAAGTTTTTAAAACTACATAATTCTTAAAACATTTCATATAAACACAAAGGAAAGTATTGGGCCTGCAAGATACTCAGCGGACTAAATGCCTACTTAGGCAAGCACAGGACCAGAGTTTCATCCCCAGTACCACATGCCATGCTGACCCCACTTCCCAATGCACTGAGCCCACCACTGAGTCTGGGCGTGGTGGCACACGCCTGTAATCCCAACACTGGGGAGGCTGAAAACAGGAGGATCACTATGAGCCCAAGCTGCCTAGTGAGACCCTGTACCAAATATATAAAAGAAAGTATTAACATATATGACAAAAGTCATCTCTAGGAAAGAAATGATAGGAGATAGGAGTGGAAGGGTAGATTGAGGCTTGAACTTTTACTTTCATATTATTTAACCAGGCATATGTTAACAAGGGAGAAACCTAACTGGGCATATTCCTGAGGGAGTGTCATCTTTTTTTCTCTGAAAATTCCTATAAGTTAATGCCCTGTCTCTTCAGTGCTGGAAACAGAACCAATCAGACAAGGTGGGCATCCTTTATTTTACAGCAAGGTATCAACAGCATCAAGAAATATCAGAAACAGAATACTCATAACATGACGTCGCAATCATAAACTACCTAAGTTCTCCAGTTATCTCTTTACAATATGTTTGAACATAGGGCAGAATCATCTGGAATTCAGAGCCCCATATTTCATGGATAATTTAAAGAGTAAATATGAGAAAGGAGTGGTCATCTGGGCAAAGGGAAACTTGAATAACTAATTTAAATAATAAGAATGTATGTTGGCTTATTTGCAAAAAAAATTATTTCCAGATATACAGTGAATCTAGCCATGATGAGAAAGATGAAATCATCAGCCCAAAGCAGGACTGGAGATGTTGTATTCTTGTTAATGGCATGTGATTTCATATGTTAACATTTATATCTTTTTTTTTTTTTGCGGAACCAGAGATTGACCTCAGGCCCTTGTGCTTGCCAGGGAAGCACTTATTCCACTGAGCCATCTCCCTGGCCCCAACATTTGTATCTTTACCCCAATCACTGACAGAAAAAAATCCTTAGGTATCTATTAGTAGCCAAACTCAGAAAAAAAGGCCTCATAGAATATATTTAGAAACTAGTATTGTATTGTGGAAATACTTCAAGCATTATACTGGATTTATGAACAATACTGAACCTTTTTATTTATATTCTTTGAACTTAAGCCTTTAGTATTAATTACCAGTTAGAAAAACAAACAGGTACGTAACAGCAATCTTTTTTTATTTTTTATGTATTTGGTACAGGGTCTCACTGTGCAGCTCAGAATCATAATGATCTTCCTGTTTTCAGCCTCCCCAGCACTGGGATTACAGGCATGTGCCACCACACCCAGACGTGGTCACCTGGCTCAGTATGCCCCAGGGGCAGGACCAGCTTGGCATGTAGGACCTGATGGGAGCAATCTTTTTTTTTTTTTTTTTTTTGGCGGAACCAGGGATTGAACTCAGGCCCTTGCACTTGATTCTACTGAGCCATCTCTATGGCAGATGGGAGCAATCTTTACCTAGTACCACCACTAGAAGTTGCCCCGGGCCTTGCACATTCAACCTTTTGCTCTATTACTTAGCTACATGCTAAGCACTATGCAAATTAAACCATAAGTTAAGCTCCTAGAACTGTATGTATATATGTATGCATGCATTTACTTATTTTAAGATAGGGTCTTGCTGTGTAATTCAGGCTGACCGTAAGATCATTATGTAGCCCAGGCTGGCCTTGAGCTCACCATAATCCTGCTTTAGCTTCTTGAGTGCTAGAATTATAGGCATGCGCCACCACATCTGGCTTCAGAACTGCATTTCAAGACAAGTTATAATCTAACAAAAATGATCCTAGAGTTAATTTAGAATAATTATGTGAAGACAGTTAAATTATAAGGCTTTAGTGATAAAAAAAAAAAACAGTGGACTCTTTGCCACCACCATGAAAGGTTGCTTTTTGCTCTGTGCTGCTCTGCGTTGGACCCAGCTGAGTATGGACTGAAACCTCCAGTAACTTACTTGAAGATGTTGCCACATAAACAACACTGAAGCTATGAGATTATATAGGTGTCATCGAGGACTGGACATCGCTCAGATTGTAACATTGACCAGGACAATGATAAATGTAAATCAACAGCCAGGACAAGAAGCCGGGGCCGAGTGAGTGAGTCACACTGTAGGGGCTCCACCACTTCTTCCACTTGCCCACCACATGAACATCAACTCTCTGACAAATAATGAGCCTTCCAGCCCTGACTGCATAAATCAACAGCTGGACAAGAAGCCAGGGCGGAGCAAGTTAGTCACACTGCAGTGATGTTTCTGTATTTTAAAAATACATGGCATGTTCTTTCAGGTCCTCCTTTCCAAGATGACGAAAAAAAGAAGGAACAACGGTCGTGCCAAAAAGGGCCATGGTCATGTGCAGCCTATTCGCTGTACGAACTGCGCCCGATGCATACCCAAGGATAAGGCCATTAAGAAGTTTGTCATTCGGAACATAGTGGAGGCCGTCGCCATCGGGGACATTTCCATAGCGAGTGTCTTTGACGGTTATGTGCTTCCCAAGCTGTATGTGAAGCTGCAAGACTGTGTGAGTTGCGCCATCACAGCAAAGTGGTCAGAAATCAATCTCGCGAAGCCCGCAAGGACCGAACTCCACCCCGACTTAGACCTGCTGGTGCTGCCCCTCAACCTCCACCAAAGCCCATGTGAGGGGAGCTGGGTCTTAATGGACTGAGGAAACTCTCTTGAGAAAGAAATAATAAATTGAATGTTATACTATAAAAATAAATAAAAATACATGATGTTAAAAAAAAAACAGTGATATTATCTGGTGATAACAGCACTAGATGAGACAAATCAACAAAACAGAATAGAGAAACCTAAAGTAAGATCAAGAATACATAACAATTTATTGTTACTTTTTTTTCTTTTTGAGATAGGGTCTTACCATGTAGTCCAGATTGGCCTTGAACTTATTATGTAGCCCAGGCTAGCCTCAAACTCATGGTGATCCTCCTGCCTCAGTTTCCCAGGTGCTAAGATTACAGGTAAGCACAACTACACTCAGCCTATTTAGTGTATTATAAATACAGATTCTCAATTAGTAGGAATGACATACTATTATTACATAAATAAGACTTGGACACTTTGGACATCTGGAAAAGAAAAACAGGTATTTACCTTGTATTTTAAAAAGATGAATACATATTTAAATTGTTAAAATATCATAGCATGTATTAGAATATAGATAGTACAGGTACCAAAGACAACAATAAAAAGATTGATAAGAACTACATAAAAATTAAACTTCTTTTTTTTGGGGGGGGGACTGGGGACTGAACTCAGGCCCTTGCACTTGCCAGGGAAGCGCTTATTCCACTGAGCCATTTCCCCGGCCCCCAAAAATTAAATTTCTGAAGCTGAGGCAGTAGGATCTCACATTTGAGTCTAGACTGGGCAACTTAGCAAGATCCAATCTCAAAAATAATCAACGGTTTGCCCGGGGATATAGCTCAGTGACACAGCACCTGCCTGGCAAGCACAAGGCCATAAGTTTGATTCCTGGTACCAATGACCCCAGGGGGAAAGCCCTGGATTCAATCCTGTATGTGAAAAAAAAGTTTGTGGATGATGGAAAATGTTATAAATAAAATGACAAAATCTCTAGAAGTTCCCTATAGTCTTTAGCTGAATAGTAAGCTGCCTGAGAATAGGGTAAAACTGTACAAAGCCAGGCAAAGGGTCCTAAAATCAGTCACACAGGACTGGGAGCTACTCAAAAGTGGGGAGAAAAATACAACTTCTTGTTAAGAATAGTAGCACACATCTATAATTCCAGCACTCTTGCAAGCTGAGTCAGGATGATCACAGATTTGAGCCCAGCCCGGGCAACTTAAAAAGACTGTCTCAAAATAAAGGGCTGGGGATTTTAGCTCAGTGCAAACACCTGGGACCAATGCCCAGTACCACAAAATGTATCTTAGTACACAGGCTCTGAGTTCAATCCTTAGTACCAAAACCAACTTATGAGTTTTTATTTTATAAATTTATTTTAGGGCTGGAGAGATGGCTCAGTGGTCTAAAGCACCTACTTGGAACAAGCTTGGCAAAGCACAGGGACCGCGGTTCGATCCCCCAGCACCACATGCCAG
>NW_004524856.1:1378399-1379199 GCF_000260255.1 Octodon degus
AAGCTTGTTCTAAGTAGGTGCTTTAGACCACTGAGCCATCTCACCAGCCCGAAAGTTTTTTTTTTAATTGAACAGGTATGAGGTGTCATTACTTCATAGAAACACATACTTGGGTTAGAGTTTCATTGTACCTAGTTAGTTAGGTCTCGTCTTTACTCTTCATTTTTTTTTTTAAATGTATTTTGTACAGGGTCTCACTATGCAGCTTGGACTCGTAGTGATCCTTCTGTCTTCAGTCTCCCCAGCGCTGGGATTACAGGCGTGCACCACCACATCCAATCTCAGGGGCCAAGGGCCGGGAAGATGGCTCAGTGGAATAAGCGCTTCCCTGACAAGCGCAAGGGCCTGAGTTCAATCCCCAGTTCCACAAAAAAAAAAAAAAAAAAAAAGTGTTGACCACAATCTCAGGGGCCAGCTCAGTGCTCCTGGGATGGGGCTGCACACATGATGTCATGTGCTTGCCTAAACAGGCACTTAGTCTGCCGAGCTATCTTGCCAGCCCTCTCTTTAATGTTTTTCTTGCTGAAAATTGTGAGGTATTGTGTGGGTGTACACTCAAATGGCAAAATACTTATGAATTATTTACAGTGGCTCGAAGATTCTCTAAATCACCATGGGAAAAGGATGTATCAAAAAATAAATGGAAGACAGTTTTTGGTGTTACAGTTAAACAAAAAAATTGTTTAAAGAACCCTTAAAAAAAAAAACAAGGGCTGGAGAGATGGCTCAGTGGTCTAAAGCACCTACTTAGAACAAGCTTAGCAAAGCATCGGGGACCGCGGTTCAATCCCCCAGCACCA
>NW_004524856.1:1379599-1387497 GCF_000260255.1 Octodon degus
TAAAAAAAAAAAAACAAACAAACAAAAAAAAAAACAAAACCCAAAACCTTCAAGGGCTCAGACTTACCTAGCTAGGTCCCAAAGAAAGGTGATTTCTTAGCAAAAGCAATTTTTATATTATTTTTCTTTTTTCAGTACTGGCGACCAAACCCAGGCCCCTATGCACGCTAGACCAGTGCTTTACCAATGAGCCCCATATCCAGACCTGTTTTTTTAAATATATTTTTTAAAGATAGGGTCTTGCTAAATTGTACAGGCTGCCCTTAAATTATGATCTTTTTGCCTCAACCTTCCCAAATAGCTAGGATTACAGGTATACGCCACCAAGCCTGGGAGATTGTAGTTTTCTCTTTTTTCTTTTTCCTTTCCTTTTTCTTCCCTTACCTTATCTGTCTGTCTGTTTCACTAGGGATTCAACCCAGGGCCTTAGTGCTGAGCTAAATCTCTCAGACATTTTATTTCTGTATTTTGGGACAGGATCTCACTAAATTACTGAGGCTGGGCTCAAGTTTATGACTTTCCTGCCACAGCATTCCAAATGGCTGGATTATAGGCATGTGCTGCTGCACACAGCTGGATATAAGTTTTTGGATCACTGGAGGAGATACCTATGATGATGTGTTTGATAAAGGGGATCTCATCCTGACTAGCTTAGCATCTCTATTGGTTTAACCAAACATTAAGTAGGAAGGTTTCCACTAACTGCTTTTTACGGTTTTGAGAGTAGCAAAAGATCAGGTTTTGTTTTTCAGAAGAGATTTATCCTAATGGCATTCTGTTTAACCAGTATGGAGGAGCTGGGTGTGTAGCATGTGTGAAACCTTATGTTCAATCTCTAGCACTGCAAAAACAAAAACAAAAAAATGTTATGTCCTTTTTGGGACTATAGCAAATAACTCCAACTACATAATGTTCTGGCTTTTCCTGATTACTAAAATTCACTTTTGAGTTCTTTTTTGGTGGAACTGGGGATTGAATTTAGGCCCTTGTGCTTGCCTATTCTATTGAGCCATCTCCCTGGCTCTCAAGTTCTTTCTGATGCAGCAGGATCACCATGAGTTTGAGGCCAGCCTAAACTACATGGCAAGACCTTATATCAAAAAAAACAAAAAAAATTGTACTAATAGGTAAAAAAAAAAAAAAAGAGACTTTGTTTCAATCTGCATTTTTTGATTACTTATATGCTGGAATATTTACTCATAGTAGCTATTTTTTTCTTCTTTTTTTTGGGGGGGGCAGAACTGGGGATTGAACTCAGACCCTCGCGCTTGCCAGGGAAGTGCTTATTCTACTGAGCCATCTCGTTGGCCCACTGAGACAGGGTTTTTTTTTTTTTTAATTTTTATTTATTTATTTTTACATTTTATTTATTGTGTGTGTGGCCAGTTCAGCCCACCTGTGGGCGGGGCTGGCTGGCATATGGTGCTGGGGGATCGAACCGTGGTCCCTGTGCTTTGCCAAGCTTGTTCCAAGTAGGTGCTTTAGACCACTGAGCCATCTCTCCAGCCCCTGAGACAGGGTTTTAATTGCTTACATTAGGCTTGGACTTGTGAACTTCCTGCCTCAGCCTCTCAGACTGCTACAATTACAGATGTGTGCTGCCATGCCATGTCATCACTAGCTCTTTTTGTTTTGAGACAGGATATAAAGCTCAGCTAGGCTTGTAACCTCCTAAACTCTTGCTTCAACCTCCCAGGTAGCTGGGATTATAGGTGTGTGCTATAGATATGTGGCTGGGATTATAGTGTGGGCTAGCTTTAGGTATTTTCTGGAAACAATACTAGATAACTGACCTGAAAGGAAGCACTTCTAACCTCTAATTTCCAATGACTAATAAGAAGGGACAAAGGAGAAATCAGATCCTTTCAACCCAACAAAGAAGCAAAAATGGAAAAATTTCCTACTACTTCTTTAAATGAATTATATATGTTCTATACAAGTTTAGCTCCCTGAATTTGCCATTCTTTCATGCTTCCATTATATTGAACATTCTGGTTTCTGCTCAGAATGTGCCATGTTCATCTGTCTCATCCTTTATGTCCTTGCTCCAATTTTGCCTCTTCATTTGGGCTGCTAAATATTACAGAAGGAAGTTATATAATCATGTGGATTCTTTGTTGAGACCTCAGTACAATAAGCAATTCTTCCAAATGTCCTTAGTTCTCTCCTCTATTTTGATTAAAGAGCTATATAGGTTGCCTTTTCCTGCTTAGTTCCTTCAGTATCTTCCCACTTAGGTAAAGTAAACACTTTCTTTTTAAGACAGGGTCTTGCTTATGTAGTTCAGTTTGGCCTCAAACTCATGGCGATCTTCCTGCCTCAAATTCCCAGGTTCTGGGATTACAGATGAGCTACTATAACCAGTAGTAAAAGAAAAACTTTTGAGAACTGCATACAAGGCTAATTTGACTCCCATCTACCTCTCTAAACACATAACCTGTGCACTAAATAGCAACATCACTTATTTTATGAAGCTATCGTACAATATGTCCCTTTATATATTACTGCTATTTCATCTAAAACATTTTCCACTGATCCTTCAGAACTGAAGGAACTCACTGATCCTTAATAAAACTGACTTGGAGGTTTGAAAAATGGTAGAGACCAACTGTAAAATATAGCTTCTGTGACACCTGGAATCAGGATACTTAAACTGGAAATACAGAGTAAGACCTTGTCCGAGAAGAGAAGAGAAGAGAAGAGAAGAGAAGAGAAGAGAAGAGAAGAGAAGAGAAGAGAAGAGAAGAGAAGAGAAGGCTAACTCTTGCTCTCAGGCAAGGGAACCTCTCTCCACTGATACAAGTATTGTCGTTTGTTTTCTCCTCTCTGTGTAGTGCTAAGATCAAGCCCCCAGAAGGTTGGACAATAAAAAAACCTTCAAATATTACACTGAATAGGTTCAAGAGGCACAAACATCAAAACAACCAAACACAAGGACACATCATAGGGAAACCAAACCTAATGAGTTCCTCACAACACTGTCAAGAGTTTCTCTACCTATCCCATCTGATCTTCAAATCACAGTACAAAAGCAATAGAAGCATGAGAAAGCAAAAGCAAAATGTCCCCCAAAACTCCTAACTCCCCGAAAGTTGATCTTATGGACAATGAAGTCAACACAAAAATTCAAAAACCAAATGGTGGAAGGAGCACCAATATAGTGGAGTGATAAGCAGCAGCAGCAAAGCCTTTCTGAGAGTCACTGTCCAGATGCTATAATATACCAGTGTGAGGAAGACAAGGAGGAAAGTGGGTACCCTGGACCCTGGAAAGATCTGAAGCATGAATTCCATGGAGAGAGTGAAGAGAGAAACTTCAATGAAGAAGGAGGTAACTCATGGTGCCGTCTCCCTGAGACAGGACTTGCTGGCGAGAGAAGTTCAAACCTGCAGAAACACAGTGACTGCTGAATACCCCAGGGCCTGAACAGAGACACATAGCGGAGGACAGGCGTAGTGGACTTGGAAGCACTGTACTCGCTGGTGGTGAGTGCTGAGGGATTAGTCATCCCACGTGAGAGAGCAACTGGCCAGGAGCCATCTTGGAGAGGGACTGAATGAGCTCATAGTGGCTGCTGGCTCCATCAGAGGTTCCCAGCTCGGCTTAGGCCCATAAAAGGTGCACTGAGAGCTGCAGGCCAAACGAGTCTGATCTCGCCAGAAGGTGCAGGCCTGCTGAGATTATGCACTACCCTATCAAAAAGCTACCATTGGAGTGCTGGGATAAATCAGCACTGATCAGGACTCTTGTCTCCATACATTTCTACCAGTGATAGTAAGAGACATATGAGAAAATAAGACTTTTTTTTTCTTTCTTTTCCTCTCACTCATTTGTACATTGTTATTGTTTTTTTCTGCTTCATTGTTTGTTCTTACTTTATATGAGTGTAAACTTTTTTTTTTTTTTGCAGTATCGGGGATTGAACTCAGGACCCTGCGCTTGCCAGGCAGGAGCTTATTCTATTGAGCTATCTCCCCAGCCCAATTTCTTAGCTTCTTTGTGGTCGTGCTTCAGTTTTGGGTTTTTTTTTTTTCCACTGATGACAATTTATTATGTTTGCAGCATACAGACCAAATAGTAATTATACCAGGATTATGTCTATATAGAAGTGGGCAATGATAGATGCCATTCTGTGGGGAACATGTGCATTTAATCATGTTTCAGTTTGGTCTTCTAATTATGTCGTTCAATTTCTTTCTCCATACGCTCAATTTCCTTTTTATGATGATAGATCTCATCTTTGTGATGTTTCAAGGCTGCCAGTTGTTCTCTAGTATTCTGTCAGAGAAACTGCTCTTCAGCCTGCTCTCTCTTCAAGAAGGCCCCACCGGTGTCTCGATCGAGCAGGAAGAACTCTCATGATCCTGCCATTGTTGCTAACCTAGTACTCTCTTGTCACTTGGCGTGGCAGCTTGTCTATATTGTGGTTGTGGTTCTGTTCAGTTCTTACCTCTTCCTTTTTTTTTCCACTTATATATTTGGTACAGGGTCTCACTATGCAGCTCAGACTCAAGACTCGTAGTGATCCTTCTGTTTTCAGTCTCCCCAGCACTGGGATTACAGGTGTGCGCCACCACGCTCGACCTCAGTCTGGTTCAGTGTGCCCTGGGGGCGGGGCCAGCAGCATGCAGGACTGGGAGGATCAAACCCTGGTCCCTGAACTTGCCAAAGCAGGCGCTTAGTCCAATGAGCTATCTCCTAGGCCTTACTTACTCCTTCTGTCTTTCCCTCTAGTTTTCTGCACCAGTTTTCCAAAGTCAGCATGATCCCTATTTGTTATCCAGCCTTTTTTTTTTAGTTTTTGTATATGGAATCAAATTCAGGATCTGTTTTCTAGGCAGATGCTACACTGCTAAATTAAAGCCCCAGATCCTCAGCCTTACTTCTAATCGCTTCCTCTTCTTCCATTTCTCTACTTTATGACGACAGTAACTAACCCACTTTAAATTTTAACCCTTGAGAGCAAAACTGACATATTAAGGACTTGTATACTGCATATAATTTTCTGGTTTTAGATTTTGTTATATAACAACAAATCTAGTTCATATGGTTAAAAGTGGCAAAACTGGGGCTGGGGAGATGGCTCAGTGGAATAAGCACTTCCCTGGCAAGCGCAAGGGTCTGAGTTCAATCCCCAGTTCTGCTAAAAAAAAAAAAAAAAAAAAAAAAAAAGTGGCAAAATAATGGTTAGCTCAGTTTGTCATTTTCTTCTTTTTAAATATATTTAATACAGGGTCTACAGGGTCTCACTATGTAGCTCGGACTTGCAGTGATTCTCCTGTTTTCAGCCTCCCAAGTGCTGGGATTACAGGCAGGAGCCATCACACCCAGTCTCAATTGCTGTCTCAGCCCGCCCTGGGGGTGGAGCTGGCACAGCACACCTGGCTGCTGCACTGTGCCTAAGCAGGAGCTTCAGTCTGCTGAGCTATCTGGCTGGCCCCTTAGTTTGTCATTTTTTAGGCTGTGTTTGATGCTACTGTCACTGAGATGTTACCACTATAGCCAAAAGTGACATAATTGTTCTGAGATTGACTCAGGGTCACAGAAAATACTGTGGCAAAGTACGAAAGAACCAGGGGCTGAGGGAAATAGGCAACTTTTCACTGCTGAAAAATCGAAGAGATAGTATCTTGCAACAGAGGTAAAAACCAAAAAATGAGCGACACCTGGAGGACAACTCAGAGAAGTAGTCATTTCTTAAAGGTTCTAAATACTAGCAATAAAACCACCACCATAGACAAGTTATAAGCATCATCCCAGGAATTAAACTTAAAAAAAGAAAATGATAGGGGCTGGAGAGATGGCTCAGTGGTCTAAAGCACCTACTTGAAACAAACTTGGCAAAGCACAGGGACCTCGGTTCGATCCCCCAGCACCACATGCCAGCCAGCCCCGCCCCCTGGTGGGCTGAGCTGGCCACACACACACACATACACACACACACACACAATAAATAAATGTAATAAATAAAAATAAATAAATATTTAAAAAAAAAGAAAATGATAGGGCTGGGGAGATGGCTCAGTGGAATAAGCGCTTCCCTGGCAAGCGCAAGGACCTGAGTTCAATCCCCGGTTCCACCAAAAAAAAAAAAAAAGAAAATGAGAAGATGCTTAAAAAAGATGCAAACCCTGACATGCACTTTACCAAGGGCAAACCTAGGGCACAATGAGTTGGGACAATCCAAAAGCCACTCACTTGGCCTCTCTGAAATGGTAATAACAAAGCAACTGAATGAGGCTCTAGAAAAAAGTCAAAATCAGAAATAATCTCTCAAGGCCAGCAAGATAGCTCAGGGGTCTAAAGCACCTGCTTAGGCAAACTTAGGCAAGTGCAGGGACCATGGTTGATTTGATCCCCAGTGCCAGCCCCGCCCCCAGGGCAGGCTGAGCCAGCCACAACAACAACAAAAAGATAATCACTCAGATAACTGCAGAGATAGTGTCCACAATGAAAACCATGCTTAGTGACCCTAAAGCAGACAGAAAAAAAAAAAAAAAAGAAAGTTAGGGAAGCCATGAATACCCAGAGGTTCGGGCAGACAGCCACTGAAAGCACAAATGGAAAGTAAATATATGAAAAAATGTTCAACACAATTGATTATTTGAGAAATGCAAATTAAAACAACACTAAGATTCCATCTCACCCCAGAAAGAATGGCTATTATCAAGAAATCAACCAATAACAAATGCTGGAAGGGCTACGTGGAAAAGGAACCCTTCTCCACTGTTGGTAGGAGTGTAGACTCATGCAACCAATGTGTACAGTGTTCCTCAAAAAACTAGGATTGGAAGTCCCATTGCTTACCAGAATAATTAAAAACATCATACCACAGTGATGTATATGCGCCCATGTTTATAGCAGCAATATTTCTAATAGCTAAATTTTAGAAACAACCCAAATGCCTATCAACTGAAGAATGGGTAAAAAAAGATGTGGTGTTATTATACAATGGAGTACTACTTAGCCATAAAGAATGAGACACTGGAGACTTTTATAGGTAAATGGATACAACTTGAGAACATACGCATGGGGCCAGGGATATAGCTAAGTGGCACAGGACTTGCCTGGCAAGCACAAGGTCCTGAGTTTGAGTCCCAGTACCAAAAAAAAAAGACACCCAAAAAACAAAACAAAGCCCCCCAAAAAACATACTCATGAGTGAAATAAACCAGATACATGTGTGTAAACATCATGTTGTATCTCTAGTCTGATAAGCTGAAAGAGAAAAAAAAGAGCAATAACATACAACAGATGTTATAAATGGGAAAAAACTTCAAAAGCAAACATAGGGCCAGGGAGATAGCTCAGTAGAACAGGTGCTTGCCTGGCAAGCACAGGGTCCTGAGTTCAATCCCCGGTACCACAAAAAAAAAAAAAAAAAAAAAGAGCAGCAAACATATTCTCAGATGGGGGAATGGAAAAATGAAAATGAAAAGCAAAAACAAACTATACGTGTGTGTGTGTGTGTGTGTGTGTAATTAAGATAGTTATACTAGTAATTTACTTTAGTTCATTGAAAGAAAAGATTTTTTTTTCAGGACCAGGGATTGAACTCAGGACCCTGTGCTTGCCATGCAAGCGCTTACTCTACTGAGCTATCTCCCCAGCCCCCGAAAGAAAAGATTTGCACTAGTACTGTTTAGACAATTAAATTTGAATATCTTATACTCTGAAAAAGATAACACACAATGTATTAACTATTTTACCTTCCTATTATCTTGTTTTGAAATTTGTTTTTTTCTCTTTTTAAAAAGAACAAAAAAAAGCGAGGCATGGTGACACACATCTGTAATTCCAGCAGTCTGGAGGCCGAGGCAGAAGGATCTTGGAAATTTAAGACCAGCCTGGGCTACAAAGTGAGCTCAAGGCTACCCTTAACCACATACTAAGACCCA
>NW_004524856.1:1387698-1398131 GCF_000260255.1 Octodon degus
CTTATTCCACTGAGCCATCTCCCCGGCCCCCAAGGTTTAAATATTTGGAGACAAAAGAAGTAGAAGTAAATATGTAAGATGTTCAATAAGCTCAGAAAAGATTTAAACAAGTAAAAGGATTTTACTAATAAAGTATTAGATGAGGTTAAAGTAGAAACAATAAATCAAGTAAATTAAGCAAGACAATGCAAAACATAAAATGGCTACTTGGGAAAATAGAAGGTGCACAAAGAAAGCAAGCACAGGTCCATGATGTTTTCTGAAAACTTCAATGAAAGTCATGGTAGGAGACTTGATGAATGTGAGGACAGTATCACAAATAGAAGACAAAGTAGATGTAATAGATCATAAACCCAATGATAACCTAAAAATGAGAAGACAACAGGCAACCTGAATCTGAAGGAAAAAAATGAACTTCAGAATTATAGGAATAGGGGGCCAGGGAGATGGCTCAGTAGGATAAGCGCTTGACTGGCAAACGCAAGGATCTGAGTTCAATCCCCAATTCCGCCAAAAAAAAAAGAATTATAGGAATAAATGGAAAGTTAGAAAATGACTCAAAGGGTATTAAAAAATTCACTACAATCATAGGTAAATTTTTCTTAATCTAGAGAAAAAAATTCAGTATTTAATAGAAGAGGCATATAAAACCCCAAATAGACAAAACCAAAAGAATCTCTCTGCAACATATAATCAAAATTCCAGAAATTTAACAAAGACAGGTGTTATGATTTGTGTTTAGATCTCCCACAAAAACCTCAATGCTGTCATGGGAGGTGGAGTTCTAGAATTTGTGATGGATTCATGGGTGTTAGTGCTACACTTGCCCTGCAGTGGGTAGCATGTTTACAATATAAGCAAGGGAACAATGTTAACTCTCTTGCCCCTTTCTTCTTCCTTCTTCCTTCTCCTTCTTCTTTTGTATTTTAGGGAAGGGTGCACAGGGTGTTCAGGGTCTCACTACTAGATTGGACTTGTAGTAATCCGCCTGTTTATACCCTCCCAAGAGCTGGGATTATAGGCCTGCACCACCACACTCAGTCTCAACTGCCATCTCAGCACACCCTGGGGGCGGGGCCGGTATGGCAGGTCTGGGGATAGAACTCCTGGACCCTGTGCCTGCTTGCAGGTGCTTTAATCCACTGAGCTATTTGGCCAGTCCTAGCCCTTTTTGCTCTTCTTTTGTGCTTTTCTGCTGCCATGAACTGTTCCCTTCTACCATGGAACACTCAGTTGTGGAGCCAGCCAAGTGTGGACTGATACCTCCACACTGTGAGCTAAATAAACCCTTTTCTCTTTAATTTTGGGCATCAGACATTTTGCTTCAGGAAAGAAAGGAAAGTAACCAAGTGAGAATTTGGTACTAGAGAGGTAAGATCACTACTGGGATTATACCTGACTACATAGATCAGGAGCCTTTGAGAATGGCTAGTGGGAAGAGTTTGGAAAGCTTTGGACACATCACATGAAAGAACAGTGCTAGAATGCCTTAAGCTGTTCTGTATGGGAAAGTCTCCTTAGAGCTCAGAAGACCAAAGGCTGATACAAATCTTGGCTCCAGACCAGGCTCTGGATGTTTCTGCTAGGAAGGACTGCATTAGCTGTTGGACTTGACAATATGTGTTATGGCTTAGCAAAAAGTTTGTCTCTATATGGCTCATGTCCACACACTTTGCCTAGGACTAAAGTTAAGGACAGCAGACTAATTAAAATGACACAAGAAAAAATAATAAACTGGCAGAAAAAATTTCAAGGTAGTTGAATGTTGAGGCAGTGGCATGGCTATTGTGCGGGGCTTTGAGCCAGATTTATGTTGCAAATAGAGAACAAAGACTGCAGCAGGATGCTTTAAAACCTGAGTTTGGCCAGAAAAAAAGCTCCAGTAAAACTGGGGACTGCAAAGAGAGAGCTGAGGAGATCTTGACTGCTGAGAAGGAACAGGACGATAGAAAAGATGGCCTGGAGTCATGACAAGCAACAGCAAATCACCACCCTTTGCAGCCTTAAAACTGCGAAGATGAAAGACTTTGCTTTGGGAAGCAAGCCAGAGTGTCATGTTTCAGAGTGGCAGTTGTGGCGGTAGCCACAGGGTTCCAGAATAGCTGTGGCATAGAGAATTTGTTCCCAAGAAAATGGATACAGGGTGCTCAGTAATCCAGGTACTGGATCCCTACACCTAAGAGAGGAAGAAGCCTGGCTACTGTTCCAGCTGTCCATAGACCTTGGCAGCATCCACATGTCACTAGTTTTAGATGCATGGGAGAATGCAAGTGCCGTGGGGTTAACGAGGCTTTAACCCCTATTTCAGAAGGCCTGGAAGGCCAGGCAGCATGCCCCAGAGAGGGTAATGTATGAAGCTGTAGGAGAAGCCAAAGATGAAGTGGAGACCCCAGAAGGCTGGAAAAGCCAGGAACGTGGATCATCTAAGAAAAGTTGCAGGGAAGGTGCAAAGCAGGCCTGAGGGAGAAGACATGGGAGCTACAACCACTGGAAGTGCCATAGGGCTGGAGCCACACAAGTCCTTTGGGGCTCATAATTTAACCAGATTGCTTTGGATGTTCCATATGGAACTATAGGATTTAATGTTTGCCCTGCTGAATGTTGGGCTTGCCTTGGTCCTATTCCTTTGTATCACCATTGGTAATATTTAGAATGGAACTATCTATCTTGTCTATCTTGTGCCACTGAATGTTGGAAGCATTCAACTTCCTTTTCATTCATACAAGGGCCCACAACTAGAGTTTGCCTTAGATCTCAAAGGAGACTTGGGATTTTTTCAGCAATGCTGAAGCTATTAGGACTTTGGCAACTCAGAGATGGATTAAATGCCTTTAGTATCAAGCGATGTGTACAACTCTTTGCAAGCCAGGCTTCTAGAGTTTGTGATTGATTCATGGTGCAATGCAGGGATTATAGGCGTGAGTGCTACATCTGCTCTAGGGTGGGTAGCCTGACTACAATATAAGGGAGCCAACAGGCTTACTCTCTTGCCCTTCTTTTGCTCTTGTTGAATTTGCTGTTTTCTGCTGCCATGAATTGCTGCCCTCTGCCATGTGCCACTCTGTCTTGGGGACAGACAAGTATAGACTGAAACCTAAACAAACTGGGAACTAAATAAAATTTTTCCTCTTTAATTTGGGGTATCAAATGTTTTGTCTCAACAATGAGAGAAAGTTAACTAATACTGGAACGAATACTAAAAGTTTGTTAGAGAAAAATACCAAGTATCCTATAAAGGCAAGCTCATCATACTCTTGATTTCTCAGCCTAGACTTTATTTTATTTATTTATTTTTATATATTTAGTACAGGGTCTACAGGATCTCACTGCACAGATAAGACTTGTAGTGATTCTCCTGTTTTTAGCCTCCCAAGCAATGGGATTACAGGTGTGCACCACCACGCCCAGTCTTAGTCGCTATCTCAGCATGCCCTTAGGACAGGGCAGCACGGCACAGGGATTGAACCCCAGGCCCCTAGCTTTAGTCCACTGAGCTATCTGGCCAGCCCTCAGCCCAAACTTTAAATGCCAGAAAAGCCTGAAGCAAAAGTTTTCAAGCCATAAAGTAAAAAATTATTGTTGGGTCTGGTGGCATATACTTGTAATCCCAGTACCTGGTAGGCTGGGGTGAGTGGTCTTGCCGGCCTGGACTGCATGGTGAGTTTGAGGCCACTGTGAGCTTCATAGCAGGAATTTGTCTCAAAAAAAAATAAAGAAAACCCCCAAAAAACACCAGGGATAAAGTTTAGCACCATAAGGAACTCCCTGGCAAATGCAAGGTCCCAGGTTGAATCCCTGGTACTGAATCTAGGCATGGTGGCACAGGCCTATAATAATAGCACTTGGGAGCCAAGGCCAGAGGATCATGGAGAATTCAGGCCCAGCCTGGGCTACATGCAGAGTTCAAGGCCAGCCTGGAGTACATAGTGAGACCTTGTCTCAATAAAAAAAAAAAATTAAAATGTGTTTTGTACATAATATAATCTCAACAGGAGGAATGGAAACACATATAGCAAACATGTACTAACAAAAAAACTGAAAGAACTAAAGATTTTCCTTGAAAAAGAAACCCTAAATAAATACATGACCACTACATCAGCATTGCAGAAAATACTTGATGGGATCCCAGACAAGAGACAGGGGCCACAGGCACCAAAATACCCAAAGGAAAGTACACATTTGACTGAGAGAGGAGTTACACAAAAAGAAAATTAAGGCCGGTGAGATAGCTCAGTGGACTAAGTGCCTGCTTAGGCAAGCCCATGGACTAGGATTCAATGAATGGCACCACATGCCATGCTGGTCCCACCCACAGGCACGCTGAGCAGGCCACAGAGACTGGGCATGGTGAGATATGTCTGTAATCCCAGTGCTAGGGAGGCTGAAAACAGGAGGATCACTGCGAGTCTGAGCTATGTAGTGAGACCCTGTATCAAATACATAAATTAAAGAAAAAAAAGGAAAAATATAGGAATCAGCACTGGAAAAATGATGCAATGACAAGACTTAATAACCACCTTACAATAATATTACAATAATGCCTGCCCATGTCAATGGTCTCAACTTTTCAATCAAAAGGTACACATTGGCAGATTTGATAAAAATACAATCAAAAACTCTGTATAAGAGACACTTGTTCAAAAGGAAAGGCATAGACTGAAATTGAAAGATGGAAAATGATACTCCATTCAAACAGAGCCCCAAAACAAGCAAGAGTAGATATTTTATTTTCAGACAAGCAGACTTTATACCAGAGCTGATGAGAGGAGACAAAGATGACAGGAGACATAATGGTAAAGGGAACAATTCAACAGGAATTTTAAATATCAACAGACCAAATGTCAAAGGATCCAGTTGATTTCTTTTATCTTTTAGGACAGGATCTTGATATGTAGTTTGGGCTCGTCTTAGGCTCTTTGTGGGGCCCAGGCTTCCTCAAATTTGCATGTGATCCTCCTGCCTCAGCTTCCCAAGTGTATACACCACCATTCTCAGCCCAGCCACCACACCCAGCCCAGTGCACCCAATGTCATAAAACAAAAATCACTGGACTTAAAAGGACAACAAAACAATCATAAGGGGACTTCAATACCTTACTCTCAAAATTAGGTTATCCTAACACAAGATCAACAATGAAAGAGTTGGGGCTGGTGAGATGGCTCAGTGGTCTAAAGCACCTACTTAGAACAAGCTTAGCAAAGCACAGGGACTGCGGTTCAATCCCCCAGCACCACATGCCAGCCAGCCCCGCCCCCTGGTGGGCTGAGCTGGCCACACACACTCACCCCCCCACACACACATAAATAAAATAAATACATTAAAAAAAAAACAATAAAAGAGTTAAACCACACTACTGAACAAATGCACTTAACAACTATTTGCAGTGTTTCATTTAACAACAGAATATATAATTTTCTCAATAGCACATGGAACTTCTTGCAGAATAGACCGTATCTTAAGCCATAAAGAATGCTTAAATGAATACTAATGAACTGAAATAATCTACTGCATTGGATCACTGTGGAATGAAGATAGAATCAACAGTAAAAGAAGGGCTGGTGAGATGGCTCAGTGGTCTAAAGCACCTACTTAGAATAAGCTTAGCAAAGCGCAGGGACCGCGGTTCAATCCCCCAGCACCACATGCCAGCCAGCCCTGCCCTCTGGTGGGCTGAGCTGGCCACACACACACACACACACACACACACATAAATAAATAAATAAATAAATAAAAATTTAAAAAAAAAACAGTAAAAGAAGCCACAGAAATTATGCAAACATGGTTTAAGTAATACATTATTCAATACTCAATGGATCACAGAAATAAATGGAAGAAATAAAAGTTCCCAGAATCAAATGACAGTGAAATTACACCAAAACCTATGGGGCACCATAAAAGCATTCAAAGAGAGAAGATTATAGCCCTCCTGCACACATAAAAAGAATGAGGTGACCCACACAAATAACCTAATGATGTATCTCAAGGACACTGGAAGGGAGGGTCAGAGGAAGCAAAATGATCAAGATGAAATGTGTATGTACCAGTTCCCCCTCTATGTATCACAGTAATATACTAGTAAAAAATTGAAAAAAAAAAAAACAACTGACTCCTGTCCTACTGCATGTTTGTATGACTTTAACATAATATTTAAGTACTACAGTTTTTTTTTCTATTTCCTCAACCAAACTATAACCACTTTGGGGGTAGGGGGCTTATCTTATCTTATTTTATTTATTTATTTATTTATTTATTTATTTTTTGGGTCAAACCGGGGATTGAACTCAGGTCCTTGCACTTGCCAGGGAAGTGCTTATTCCACTGAGCCATCTCCCCAGCCCCTCTAATTTGATTTTATTTGTTGCTGGTACACAAAATAAGTCATTCAAAATTGGACTTCAACTAAGCATTGGTGGCATATACCTGTAATCCCAGCAGTTAGGAGGCTGAGGCAAAAAATCATGGCAAGTTTAAGGCCAGCCTGAACTACATAGTGAGACTATGCCTCAAAAAACAACAACAAAAACCTGACCTTCAGTAAGGCTCAGTAACACACATGTAATTCATGTAATTCTAGTTACTTTGGAGGTGAGGCAGATGGATTGCGAGTTTAAAGCCAGATGGGGCAACATAGCAAGATCCTGTCTCAAAATAAAAAAGGGCTGTGTACATAGCTCTTTGTAGGATACTCTGGATGCAATACCCAATGCTGAAAAACAAAAACTATGAAAAACAAAACATAAACTTCATTGGGTCGTGATTTCTGGATTTTTTTTTTTAAAAACTCCTGGTGATCCTTCTCCTAAGTGCTGGCATTACAGGTATGGGCCACCACACCTAGCTTCACTGGCTTGTTTATTAAACTTTTCATAATCTTTAGGCCAAGATATTCCATCAAGATACTCTAGTGTCTTTTGTACATCCTTCTCTTACAGGCTTTGTCAAACTGCATTTTAACTGTCTCTCTCCATCATGTGGATTGTGAATAACTTGAGGACAGTTACTCACCATATAACTGTCCTCTTTCCTACTGTAGGATAAGTAGCTAGTACACAGCCTACTACATGTCACTAATAATCAATTTACATATTGAGCAAAACTATGCACCAAGGGCACATATACAGCCATACACTTCCTTACCTCCATCTAAGGGCCTGGAGCATGGTAAGTTTTCACATCTTAGGGAAATACAATGGTGGCTCAAAACCCAAAATAGGGGCTGGTAAGATGGCTCAGTGGTCTAAAGCACCTACTTAGAACAAGCTTTGCAAAGCTACGGGGACCACGGTTCAATCCCCCAGCACCACATGCCAGCCAGCCCCCCTCCCTGGTGGGCTGAGCTGGCCACACACACACACACACACACACACACACATAAAAATAAAAAAAAAACCAAAATAATCTCTTTGATTTGTGCTCACACCTTGTTTTTTTTCACACCTCATTTTTGCACTTTGCAGACTTTTATGTAATTTTTTTATTTTTAGGGGAGGGTCTATAGGGTGTTCAGGGTCTCACTACTAGATTGGACTCATAGTGACCTGTTTACAGCCTCCCAAGAGCTGGGATTACAGGCATGCGCCACCACGCCCAGTCTCAATTGCCATCTCAGCACGCCAGCACAGCAGGCCCAGGGGTTTTACAGAATTTTAAAAGAAGCAGACTACTTCCTTATCATTAAAAGTTTAATAGCAAACTTTATACAGAACACAAACTAAAATACAGATATTCATTTAACAACCCACTTGTTTAATGACTGTTCAGTCTTTGAGGCTGTTTGGACTTAACCATCTTTTTATTTTGTACAGTTCTGTACATCTTGTTTAGAGAGCCTGAATGTCTTTTTCTGTATAGTGTACCTTGTTTATACAGTACTGTAATTTTTGCTGAATATACTGTACAGCATAAAAGTATAGTTTTATGTTATGTTATGCTGCTTGTAAGAGTTATGCCAATATAAGTGAAGTCATCCACTTGGAATTTCTTTTGAGCATTTCTTTGTTGTGAATATTGTAATGTATGTACTATATACAATTCTTCATTTAGCAACCAGTTTGTCTATATGTGCTACTTGAAAGACAAAAGCAGACTAACTCATTGGCTGATTTAGCTGTCACTGCTCAAGGTTGCTTTATGTGCTTAAGTTTTGCTTTTTTTTTTTTTTTTTTTTTTTTTTTTTTAGGTACCGGGGATTGAACTCAGGACGCTGCGCTTGCCAGGCAAGCACTTATTCTACTAAGCTATCTCCCCAGTCCCTTAAGTTTTGATAATGATAACTAAATGCTGCATGAAGAATGGATAGAGGAAAAAAGAGAGAAATACCCACCATTGTACTTCACACTGTTGGCCAGAATAAGGTTTACATCATCTAGAAAACTCTCCCGACTCTGGTACTTGTGCTTGGAGATATTCTATAATGAAAATCATTAGGTTATTCAGATGCAAACATAGAAAAGCACTGATTAAAATTTTTAGGTTTTTTTGAGACAGGATCTTGCTATGTAGTTTAGGATGACCTTGAACTTACTATGTAGCCCAGGCTGGCCTTGAACTTGTGCTGATCCTCTGCCTCCCAAGTGCTAGGGACTATAGGTATGCACTACCATACCTAGCTAAAAAATCATTTTTTGTCAAATTACTCACCTTACGTATAGTCTCTAAATCCATTGGACTGACAATCACTTTATAATAATCTGGAACAAACTTCTTATTAACTGGGTGATGAAATGGCCAAGACTAATTAAAAAAAAAAAAGGGAAATTAAATGAAAACCACTCTTTACACGAAATATTGTGAATCTCTCCTGGGTCACAATGTTCCTGACAAAAGCTATAGAAAAAACCACATAATCATATAAAATTTTGTATATAATTTAAAGGGGTTTCCTTTAAGGGTTCCTATACCTTGGTAGTGTAAGAATTTCACATTCAATTAAAATTCCCCATTCCCAAGATCAGTAATCCCTACCACAAAAAAATAGTCCCATTCAAAAGATTTACAGCATGACACATATAGAATGTATGTCTATAACACACAAAAAAAAATTTCTGGGAAGTATCATTACAAGATGGCCCACAGAATCAACACATTAAATGTAAGCTCCGCCATAAAATTACAAATGGGAAAAAAAAAAAGACAACAAATACTGGATATCGTTTTTTTCCTTCAGAACTGGGGATTGAACTCAGGACCTTGTGCTTGCTAGGCAAGCACTTATTTTACTGAGCTATCTTCCCAGTCCCAACACTGGATAGTTATCAAAGTGTTGTTTTTATATAAGCAACTCTAAATCAAGAGCATTCTGTTATGAGGCATCATCTCTCTAGATGGCTGTCTAGAAGCATCAAATTACTGAACATCAACAACAGAAAGCAAGAACCTCTTTATATCAAAAGACTCCTGGCCTTTTCTATTTCAATAATAATGTATTCATACAGCAAAAAGGCTGATAGTTAAGATTACATACTGCTATTTGTTTCTATTAACATCTACCAATGCTTAGAATCACTAACATACACACACACACACACACACACGCATCCCAATACCTTTCCCTTCCTCACTATTACCCTCACAATATTTAGCACAGAGACAACGTACATCTGGAACTGCCATCATTTTCTGGGTAACAATGTTATCCAGAATGAATGAAAATGCCACTTGGTCATCATCATCTAGCAAGGGGTTGATAGCTTTCTCTAAGCGAGCCAATTTGTCTTCTTTCTGAAATCAAACAAAAAAAGCCAAGGCAGAGGTTTCCTTGAGGTGTGATCACTGCAGAAAAGCTAAGAATAATGTAAAGCTTAGCTGGCTGTCTAGAACTTTCAACCCAAAAAGTTCAACTCTGAGTCATGCATTATTCAGTATGAGACACAAAGTTTAAATAAATGATATTGCAGTAAAACAGTCAAAAGGAGATGTGTTCACAACTTCTTTAAGTATTCTACAATCTATTTTTCTATACCACAAAAATATCTATCTCTAGGTACCAATAGGTCCTACAACAAATATATCTTAACAAGTTAGGCTTTACTATAATACTGTCTTTCTGTACAACTACTGCTGAAAACACTGAAAATTACTATTGACTAGTGACTTTTGTATAAGGAAACTTAACACAATAAATTCATTTCAGACTCTGTACTAGGAAAGATTTTGGGCTTCCATTGTTCTACATCCTCAACATTTAGTCTTGTCAGTAATTTTAGCCTTTCTAGTGGATACACAGTGGCATCTCACTGTGGTTTAAATATGCATCTCTCCAATGATCAATCAAGTTGAGAATCTTCAGGTTTACTGGCTAGTCATCCTCTTTTGTAAAATGTCTAGTTCAATATTATCATCATCATAATTATATTTCTAGCCAAGTATGGAGGCATACTTTCCTAGTACTTGAAAAGTTGAGGTAGGATTGCTACAAATACCAAATATATATA
>NW_004524856.1:1398456-1409180 GCF_000260255.1 Octodon degus
TTAAAATCCTGGCTGGGGAGATGGCTCAGTAGAATAAGCGCTTCCCTGGCAAGCGCAAGGGTCTGAGTTCAATCCCCGGTTCTGCCAAAAAAATAAAAAAAAAAAAACTTAAAGAATTAAAATCCCACTGAGTATACTAGCATGTTCCTGTAATCCAAGCACTTGGTAGACTGAGGTAGGAAGATTACCATGAGGTCAAGGCCAGCCTGCATTATATAGCAAGACCCTGTCTCAAGAAACAAAAAAATATTAAAGTTCCTTCTTGCTGAAACACTAATCCCTTTTAGTTACTAGTGAATTCCTGAGAAGTCACTTTCTTCTGCTTTTTTTTTTCATTTGTGTATTTGGTACAGGTTCACTCTATGCAGATCAGACTTGTGGTGATCCTCCTGTTTTCAGCCTCCCCAGTGGTGGGATTACAGGCATGTGCTACCATGCCCAGACTCTGTCCCTGGCTCAGCATGCTCAGGAGTAGGGCCAGCATGACACGTGGGACTGGGGATTGAACCCTGGTCCCTGAGCTTGCCAAAGTAGGCACTTAAGTCTGCTGAGCTATCTTTCCGGCCAGCCTTTGCTTTTTCTTTTCTTCTTTTTTTTGGGAACCAGGGATTGAACTCAGGCCCTTGCGCTTGCCAAGGTAGCATTTACACTCCTAAGCCATCTCCCCGGCTGCTTTTTCTAAAGTTACTACAGGTTCTGGATCACAATCCTACTTTTACTATTTTAATAGTTATGATTAGCTCAGCGGGCTAAAGAGCCTGCAAGCATGCGCAGGGGCTGGGAGTTTGATCCCGGGGCCTGTTTTGCTGGCCCCACCTCTGGGGCGGGCTAAGATGGCAACTGAAACTGGGCATGGTGGCATGTGCCTGTAATCCCAGCTCTTGGGAGGCTGTAAACAGATGGATCACTATGAGTCCAATCTAGTAGTGATACCCTGAATACCCTGTAGATCCTTCCATAAAATATGAAAAAAAAGGATTTAATAGTTATGATACCCAGAGCGAGTTATTTTCTTCTTCTTCTTTTTTTTTTTTTTTTTTGTGGAACCGGGGATTGAACTCAGGCTCTTAGCGCCAAGCGCTTATTCTACTGAGCTATCTCCTCGGCCCCTATTTTCTATGGACCTAGCCTTCCCATTTACAAAAGGATAGTTTATATAATTTCTAAGGTCCCTTCCAGCTTTCACATACTAACGATCAAGTATTCCCACACAGATTTCCTTCTCTAAAATTTCTCTCCCTAAACTCCACTACCCACACTTTTTTTTTTAAATTTTATTTATTTATTTATTTGTGTGTGTGTGTGTGTGTGTGTGTGGCCAGCTCAGCCCACCAGGGGGCGGGGCTGGCTGGCATGTGGTGCTGGGGGATTGAACCGCGGACCCTGTGCTTTGCTAAGCTTGTTCTAAGTAGGTGCTTTAGACCACTGAGCCATCTTACCAGCCCTACCCACACCTTTATACACCACTCTCCCCTTCTCTCACTTTAAGTACCTTACCTCTTTGAGTTTTTCATCACAGAGATCCAACATAGATTGAGAGATCTGGGTCAATGAGTGTTTAGGTCCTACAGAAAAGAGTAAAAAGTGAGCCTATTAAAAATAAAGGCAAAGCCGGGTATGGTGGCACAGGCCTACAATCTCAGCGCCCATGAGGCTGAGGCAGAAGGGTCATTGCAAATTTGAGGGCATCCTGGGCTACACAGTGAGTTCAACGCCAGCCTGGACTACATAGTGAAAACTACGTAGCAGCAAACTATTTAGTTCTGCCTGAAAAACCAAAACAATACTTCTTTTTCTTCTTTTTAAAAATGTATCAGTTATTTTTTCTAAAAACCACTTGCAGAGGCTTTATTTTTATTTATTTATTTATTTATTTATTTATTTATTTATTTATTTATTGTGTGTGTGTGTGTGTGTGTGTGTGTGTGTGTGGCCAGTTCAGCCCACCAGGGGGCGGGGCTGGCTGGAATGTGGTGCTGGGGGATTGAACCACGGTCCCTATGCTTTGCTTAACTTAGCCTGTTCTAAGTAGGTGCTTTAGACCACTGAGCCATCTCACCAGCCCCCTGTATCAGTTATTTAATTAGGTTCCTAGTAAGAAATTCAGAACACTAATTTATGAGGATAAATTTCATTTGTCAGAGCAAAAATGGATTGAAGGCAGCCCCAGAACTGAGGAACAGCTTTGATTTTTGCTAAAATCTGTGAATCCACCACTTTCTGATCCACTGTGTGCTGCTCTGAAATCTGGTATCTCTCTTTCTCGGTATCAAAGATCTCGCCCTCCTGCTGTATGGGTTTCCGCAGCTGCTGCTTCTTGAAGTATGCGTCAGTGAGGTGTTTGGGGATTTTCACTTCGCTGATATCCATTTTTGTAGAGGCGGCAATAACAAATTTCTGGTGTGTTCTTCGTAGAGGAACACGAGTAAGGCTAAGAGGGCCAGTCACAAGTAGCAAGGCACTGGCCAACTGCTTCAGGAAGCCCACTCTCTTGCCTCTGTGATGCCTGGTGAGGATAATCAAGATGGTTCCGGGAGTGATGCTAGCTCAAAGTTTCCTCACATGCTGACTGAAGGGTCTCTTGCCATGACTCAAGAGCTTTTGGGGCACATCTTCAGTAGGGTAGTATCTAGGCATTTTTCGAAGCTTAACCACCCATGTACCTCCATTCTTGTCTCCATTGACTGGTTTTGTGATCGTAGCAAAAACTTTCTCCTTTTTTTTTCTTCTCAACCTTTGATTTAGCAGCTGTGTACTTTCTCTCGTATAAAGCCTTTCTGGATTTTAGAGCAGATTGGGAGTATGTACCAATCCCTCTAACCAGGACAGGATTTCGGCTGTCGTGGGGCTGCCCCTTCTTGGACTTTTTTGCCTTCACCTTACTCTTTTAACCAATACCACTAGCGGAAGCCTTCTTGGCTTCAGGTTTCTTCTCTTTAGCATCTGGCTTCTCAGTTTTTTCATCCACCATCTTGCAAGATGGGAAAAAGAACTGAGTTTGCCGCAAGACAATACTTCTAATGTGTGATGTTATCAAGTCTGGGTAAACCAAAGGTTCTTTCATAAAAGAATTTTCTTCATACATCATATTATTTCGGTTTCCCTGAAATCCTTACAGTTTCAGAAAATCCTTGCATCATCTGATCTATCTCTTACACTCCCTGAATATGCTTGCCTTACGTTAAGCTTATCACAGGAATAATTTAAACAACTTAATTTAGCCAGTAATTCTAGTTCCTTCAGTCTCTACTTGTGTTAATGTTCTCTAGAACCTAATCCTCACACTTTCAAGCTTCTTTTTCTTTCTCATACCAAGGATCAAGCTCAGGACCTTGTTCATGCCAGGCAGGCACTTATGCCACTGAGCTAATCCCCAGTTCCCTCAAGCTTATTCTTAGCCAATTATTTAATTCAATATTCATCTGGTTATTCATTCAACACGTTTAATGACTATTACATGTCCAATGATGGGGATATAAGAAAAAATGCCATAGAAAATTATTGGATTAATGATAGAAAATAAATTGATGAAAGTCAGTGTAAAAATTTCAAGTATTTATGGATGAAACCATACAAGTAAGGAAATACATTCTAAACAAGATTAGCTAGAGCCAAAAGTGGTACCATACACCTATAATCACAACACTTGGGAGCCTGAGGCAACAGGATCGCTGTGAGTTCAGTTAGTGAGGTCAGCCCGGAACACCACAGTGAGTTCAAGGCCAGCCTGAACTACATAGTGAGACTTCATCTCAAAAAAAGACTGGCCAACTGCTGCCAAATTGTTGAACTGGGTAGGTTCATTTTCTCTTCTCTTTATTTCCATGTCTAACAATTTTTATAATGAAGTTTTGTGTGTGTGTGTGTGTGTGTGTGTGTGTGTTTTAAATGTATTTGGTACAGGGTCTCACTATGCAGCTCAGACTCGTCGTGATCCTCCTGTCTTCAGCCTTCCCAGTGCTGGGATTATAGGTGTGCATCACCACGCCTGGACTTGGTGGTTGGTGGCTGGCTCAGTGTGCCTGGGGGCGGGGCCCGCACGCAGCATGTGGTGCCAGGGACCGAACCCCGGTCCCTGTGCTTGCCAAAGCAGGGCCTAGTCCATGGAGCTATCTCATCAGCCCTATAATAAAGTTTTAAAATTTCCCCAAAAGTACAAGCAACTGATGAATAGGTAAAATGTGGTATTATCTGTACAATGAAATGTCTTTTCTTTTTTTTTATATATATTTATTTATTTTTATTTATTACATTTATTTATTGTGTATATGTGTGGCCAGCTCAGCCCACCACGGTGGTGCTGGGGGATTGAACCGCGGTCCCTGTGCTTTGCCAAGCTTGTTTCAAGTAGGTGCTTTAGACCACTGAGCCATCTCTCCAGCCCCTGTCTTTTCTTTTTGGTACTGGGGATCGAACTGAGGACCCTGCATTTACCAGGCAGGCACTTTATGCCTCTGAGCTATTTCCCTGGCCCTATACAATGAAATATAATGTCACAACATAAAGAAGTGAAGTACTGATAGATGCTATAATATGGATGACATGTTGAAATTGGCCCTTTTTTGTAGTTTTTTTCCTTTTGATATTACTGGGAGTTGAACTCAAGGCCTCACATATGCTAGGCAATTAAGCTACATCCCCAGCCCTTTTCCACTTAGTTTTTGAGACAGGGTCTCAATACATGCTCAGGTTGGCCTTGAACTTAATGTCATCCTGCTTTAGCCTCCTAGGTAGCTGTGGTACATACCTGTAATACCAGCACAGGCTGAGGCAGGAGGATTGCCAGAGTTCAAGGCCAGCCTGGGCTACATAATATGACCCTGTCTTAAGGTCCTCCCACCAAAAAACTCAAACAGATTTCTTCCTCCTTGTCTTTTCAGTCTTTGAGCAAAGTAGACACATAATTGCTCCTATACCAAATCTATGAAGTGACTCAAAGACATACACAGCAAATATGATCACAAACATATACCACATACTATACTTTCTATAAGCTCTCTCCCCACTGAATGCATGCATCTCTTTTTTACTTACCTAGGCCTATTTCTTCTCTGACTACTCCCTATTTAAATGTTTCATTTCAAAAAATAAAAATAAAAAAATAAATAAATGTTTCATTTCAACATATAGATTCCAAATCCTCTAGAGAATATAGCAACATATAACAAGAATAAAAAGAAATATATAACATATAGTAAATAACATAAAATATAAATTACCCGATTTTCATATCTATAATTACACTAATACACTATAGTCCTTTCAGTCAGTCCAACCTAGTCTGAATTTAAGGCCAATAAGGGATAATTAAGGATCTGAGGTGACTTTTGCACCCAATGAACAAATGATCTTTACCATTGTAAGTTGCACTGTTTTTCACAATTAGCTCCAAATGTTCTCTGAACTCTTCCCGAGATGGGTAGAGACGCTTGCGTACATTTTCACGGAGTGTCTGTAGATCCATTGGTCGAGTGATGATTTTGTAGTAGTCCTTTACAACCTTTGCATTGACTGGAGTGTGAAAAGGGTAGGTCTGTGAAAATAAAGTCAGAATGATCCATGAAACACTTGTCAGAGTCAATACCAGAACCATTAGCTCTCAAAGGAATCTTTTTACATCAACTCCTTCTACTAAACTACTAAAAAAAAAAAAAAAACTACAACAAAAAATACCAAAAAAACTATATCCCAAAGAATTAGGAGTTCTAGGTACCTAAATCTGTCTAGAATTTTTTTTTCCTGCACTGGGGACTGAACTCAGGACCTTGTGCTTGCCAGGCAGGCACTTATGCCACTGAGCCAACTCCCTGGCTTTTTTAAATTTTTTTTTTCCTAAATCTGTCTATATGCTACTTCCCTCTATGTATTTGAAATCACAAGTAAAACAAATCTTGCCATCCCAACTGTAGATATCTGATGCAATGAACTCACATTTGGGAGATCTCTCATATCATTAATGATAGACTCCAAGATTGATGACAGTGTTACCATAGGATCTGTCCGACGCCGGTGGATAGACTTATGAGGTCTCTAAAAATAAGAAAGCAGAATTCTTTTGACCAAAAAACTGAACACTTTCTATAGAGATACATTTCAGAAATCCTATAGTGAATGATATGCATAATTCTTAAGGAAAGGCTACAGGGAATATCTCAGGCTGTCAAAGCCATGTTGTAAAAGGATAGAGAAATCAATGAGAATCTGATCAGAAGGAGGCAATAGAGAAACTCACATTCAAATAGTCACAGTGAACTGTAGTTCCAACCCGTCTCTTCTTCTTGGGAGGAAGTTGCTGTTTAGGGAACTTGAGAACCAGAGATTTTCTGCGAACCTCATCAGCACTGCAATTAATAAAATTTTTATAGCACGTAGCCCCCCTACTTCCTAGGCAAAAAGCCAACTATAGGTAAAAGCCAACTATACAACTTCAGCAGTATATAATCCAAGGACAATAAACCCTGAAAACATCTTGAACCTATTTACAGATTTGTTAAGTAATAGCACTGTCATAGTAACTTTTTTTTTGTGCAGGGTCTCACTGCGCAGCTCATACTTATAGTGATCCTCCTGTTTTCAGCCTCCCCAGTGCTGGATTCCAGGCATCCACCATCATGCCGGGACTCCATGCTGGCTCAGCACAGCCAGTGGGTGGAGCACGTGGTGCCAGGGATCGAACCCTGACCCCTGCACTTGCCTAAGCACTTAGTCTGCTGAGCTATTTTTCTCAGCCCTGTCATAATAACTCTTAAAACTATTTTGTACTTACAAGGCAGAACAAATAACCATATTAATGTTAATAATTAAAGAATACAAATATAAAATGGAAGAAGATGAGGATTTAGTTTTTAGTGTGGGGATATAGTTTAGCAACACAAGCACCTGCCTGACAAGTGCAAAGTTTGAGTTTTAGTTCCAGTTCCCAAAAAAGAGAGGATTCAGGCTGTAGGTACCATATAACTTGAATCAAAAGTATCACTATAAAGTTGTGACTAACTTGCCAGGCATGGGGGCATATACCTGTAGTCCCACGACTGGGAAATCTGGGCAAAAAGAGTTCATCTGGAGTTGGAGGCCAACCTGGTCTATAGAGTGAGTTCAGAGTAGCCTAAACTACATAGTGAGAGCCTATCTCAGAAAAACAAACTTCAAGTTGTGATTTAAAATACATGTAGGGAAGGGCCAGTGAGGTAGCTCAGCGGATTAAAGTGCCTGCTTAGGCAGAAGCAGAGGCTGGGGCTTCAATCCTCAGTCTGTAGTGCTAGCCCTGCCCCTGCGGCACAGTCAGCACTTGGGAGGCTGAAAATAGGAAGGATCACTACAAGTCCTATCTGTGTAGTGAGACCCTATAGACGCCATACTAAGTACTAAAATAAAATAAAATAATAAAATAAAATATATGTTGGGAAGAGTGAGGTAGGGAAGAGATGTGGGATGAAAAAAAGGAATTAGATGTGTTATATACCAACTCCACACAAGCAAGGTAAATACTATGCACTGCAAACATATACCAAAAAAGATGAGATGGGGGATGGAGAAAAGAGAGAAAGAAATTAAGATGCATTATGTACATGTACAAACTTCCCACAAGGAATGGAAACATTATTACTATACACCTATACTAATAAAATACACATATACTTCCTAGTTCTGTTCACTAAAAAAGTTTAGAAGAAATGGTATCTCAGTGCTAAGATCATATCTTAACACCTCTAAATACTTCCCCCAAAAAACAAAGCCAGGTTCCTTAGAGAAATGGCTGATTCTAGGTCCAGGACAAGGAAAATTCAGAGTGCCAGGAAATAAAGTTTCCAAAGACTTATAGGTCATTTCTATAGAATATCAGGATCTGGCTTTGAGTCAAATTTAGGATATTAAGGATCAATATTGATGTTGCCAGGTGTGGTGGCGTATGCCTGTAATCTAAGCACTCAGAAGGAGGAGGACTGCAATGAGTTTAAGGCCAGCCTGGACTAATAGTGAGTCCCTCTCTCAAAAAACTAAAATCCCCAAAAGATGCTAATTATAATACATTAAAGGAAAAATTTCAGAATGTATGGTAATACTTTAAGAAAAACATAGAAATTTTTCTTTATAGAAAAATGCTGGGGCTGGTGAGATGGCTCAGTGGTCTAAAGCACCTACTTAGAACAAGCTTTAGCAAAGCCCAGGGACTGCGGTTCAATCCCCCAGCACCACATGTCAGCCAGCCCGCCCCCTGGTGGGCTGAGCTGGCCACACACACACACACACACACAAACAAATAAATAAATAAAATTAAATAAAAAAAAAAGAAAAATGCTAGTGGTGGGGCCGGGGAGATAGCACAGTAGAACAAGGTCCTGAGTTCAATCCCCGGTTCCATGTAGCCCTCCTTTTTCTCTAATTTTGGTCTGCAAACTTAGGTCCCTGGTTCCAAAAAAAAAAAAAAAATGCTAGGGGGTCGGCCAGATAGCTCAGTGGATTAAAGCACCTGCTTAGGTAGACACAGGGACTGGGGTTCGATCACCAGCATGCCTTGCTGATCACTAGCATGCCATGCTGTGCAGTGCTGGCCCTGCCCCAGGGCTGAGCCAGTGATTGAGACTGGGAGTGGTGGTGCATGCTTATAATCCCAGTGCTGGGGAGGCTGAAAAGAGGAGGATCACTATGAGTCTAATCTGTGTACTGAGAACCTGTAGACCCTGTACTAAATACATGAATTTTTTTTTAAATACATAAAATTAAAAAAAAAAAAAACACCTTTTATAACCCTCAATAAAATAACTGAGTCAGGCCATGATCACCAATGAGTGCTAAAACTAATGAGGGTGTTAGGGAAAGGGGTAGTCACCTACAGCTTAATTACGAAGGGGAAAATACACCTCTATTCCAGGGCCTGAATATAATGGGAATTCCTGACATTATGAACTTCCCTGGTGTGATAAAGGAAGTACATGACATTATCTATGTAAAATGCCTGGCCAAAAATATTTAATCCAAATCTAATCTACGAGAAAACAATCAGACAAAGCCAGAAAAGTGGATTATGGGACAAATGGCCTTCATGCTTCAAAAATTTCAGGATCCTGAAAATTGGCCAGGTAACCCCAACATTTTGGAGGCTGAGGCAAGAGTTCAAGGCCAACCTGGGCTATATAGTAAGTTCAAGGTTATCCTGAACTGCCTAGCAAGATCCTGTCTCAAAAAACAAAACAAAAAACATAAACACACAAAAACCCAAACAAAATTAAGTCTCATTAAAAATACAAAATATAGGGGCCAGGGAGATGGCTCAGTAGAATAAGCGCTTGCCTGGCAAGCGCAACGGCCTGAGTTCAATCCCCGGTTCTGGGGAAAAAAAAAATTATATCTATCTATATATCTATATCTATATCTATATCTATCTATCTATCTATCTACACACACACACACACACACACACACACACACGGAAAAGCCAGTTTTAAATGAAGACAATCAAAATGAATTTAATGTCTGAACTCAGACTGGATCTAAAATTGGGGAGGGGAAATAAAGGACACTGAGACAACTGGAGAAATTTGAATATGGTCAAAATACTACATATTACTGAATTCATGTTAATTTTGTTAGGTGTAAGAATAGTACTTGGCCAGGGAGATGGCTCAGTAGAATAAGTGCTTCCCTAGCAAGCACAAGGGCCTGAGTTCAATCCACAGTTCTGAAAAAAAGAAAAAAAAAAGAATAGTACTGATCCGGGTGTTGCAGTGCATGCCTGTAATCCTGCTACTGCTGAGGCAGGAGGATCACAGCAAGTTCTAGACCAGCCTAAGCTACAAAATGAGCTCAAGGCAGCCTGAACTACATAGTCAGATCCTGTCTCAAAAAGACAGAGACAGAGACAGAGACAGAGACAGAGACAGAGACAGAGACAGAGACAGAGAGACACGGAGGGAGGGAGGGATGGAGGGAGGGAGGGAGGGAGGGAAGAACCATGTTGGTATATCCTTGTTCTTAGGAGATGTGTGCTAAAGAACTTGGGGATAAAACACGATGCTTGCAACTTACTTATAAATGCATACATGCCTCTTGGCATCAGGGAGTTTGATAATAAAACACATGTAACAATGAAGTACATGGCAAAATATGAACTACTGAATTTAGAAGACTAGAGAATTGTATTCTCTCTGCTAATTTTTGTTGTTGTTGTATTTTTAGGCAAGGGTCTACAGGGTGTTCAGGGTCTCACTACTAAATTGGACTTATAGTGATCCACCTGTTTATAGCCTCCCAAGAGCTGGGATTACAGGCACACATCACCACAACCAGTCTCAAGGGCCATCTCAGTGTGCCCCGGGAGTGGGGCCAGCACAGCAGGCCCAGGGATTGATTCCCCAGCCCCTGTGCGTGCTATAATCCACTAAGCTATTTGGCCAGCCCCCCTCTCTGGTATTTTTGAGACAGGGTTTTGCCATGCAGTTCAAGCTAACTTAATTCCCAGTGATCCTACTGCCTCAGCCTTCCACATGCTTGGATTACCACCACGCCCAGCAGTATTGTATTCTTTCATCTTTTCTATAGGTTTGGAATTTTCAAATTAAAAAATCAAAATGCTAAAACATCCCCATTATATTGGCTTCCCTGAGGCCAAGGGACATTATGTATGCATAGTTTATTTTTCCTCAATCTTTTTTTTTTTTTTTTTTTGAACTGGGGATTGAACTCAGGCCCTTGTGCTTGATTTATCCAGTATCACTAATAAAGTA
>NW_004524856.1:1409280-1411073 GCF_000260255.1 Octodon degus
AACTGGGGATTGAACTCAGGCCCTTGTGCTTGCCAGGGAAGCGCTTATTCCACTGAGCCATCTCCCTGGCCCTTTCCTCAATCTTTTTGGATGGTCTACCAGAACACTGATATTAGAGACCTTGTAATTATTTCCAGTGCCTAGAAGTAGAATAGGAGAGGCCAGGGAGATGGCTCAGTGGAAAAAGCGCTTCCCTGGCAAGCGCAAGGGCCTGAGTTTAATCCCTGGTTCCTCAAAAAAAAAAAAAATAGAATAGGAAAAAAGAATTAACATCTACTGGCATCTAAGATATGCCAAGCACTGAAATATATACTTTATAGTCTCTTTCATTTTACCAACTTGTCTAACCTGGTAAAGTGGTTTGTTTGTTTTTTTTAATTTACAAACTAAGACACAGAAGGGGCCAGGAAGATAGCTCGGTGGTGTAAGCACCTGCCTGGCAAGTGCAACGGCCCAGGTTCAATCCCCAGTACTGCATGCCGTGCCAGCCCCTGAAACCTGGCATAGTGGCGCAAGCCTGTAATTCCAGCACTGGGGAAGCTGAGATAGCAGGATCACTATGAAGCTGAGCTGTATAGCAAGACCATGCATCAAATAAATAAATAAGTCTTTTAAAAAAAAGGGCACAGAAATGTTTCGTAACACACCTGAGGGTAAGAAGTAGAACCTAATTAGTCTTGTTACTTTCATTACTGACAAAACATTACAGAGAAAATTGCAAAGTTCCTGTACTCTTAGTAACCCTATAAAGCTACCACATCTACCCTTGCCACCCACCAACATCATCAACCTCCAAAGTATCTCTGCCATACCACTTCCTATTGCTCTTACCTCTCAATTAGCTGTTTTCCCAAGACAATCTTTGTCCCTTCAACCTTGATAAGTTCTTCATTATCATTATGAATAACTGTCTTTTCCAACTCCTCCTCCTGTTCCTCTGTCATGGCCACAGGATTGGAAGGTGGAGCATTTGTTTGGTAATAAAGGGGACAGAATTTATTTGTCCTCATGTGCCCGATGGCACCACATGCTCCACATTTCAGCTATGAAAAGAAAAAAATATCAAAGTGTCAGACACAAGATGGCTAAAACATGTCAGAAGTAAGCCAGTGAAGGAAAAACAAGGTAAAGGCAAAGGAGAAACAAGGACAGTTTCAGAACTTTCACTCTAAGGACTGGCCAGATAGCTCAGCAGACTAAAGCACCTTTGGCAGAGCACAGAGGCCAGGGTTCGATTTCCAGCATGCTGTGCCAGCCTCACCCCCGGGATACATGGTGATTGACACTGGGTGTGGTGGCGTGTGCCAGCAATCCTAGGGCTTGGGAGGCTGAAAACAGGAGAATCACTACAAGTCCAATCTATGTAGTGAGACCCTGTATAGCCTGTAGGCCCTGTCCTAAATTAATAAAAAGTAAATAAATAAAAGAACTTTCATTCTAATAGAATGGCTGTATACCTATCTATAGAAGCCACTATACAAAAGTCCATATATGAAAATGACACATAGAAGATAAAATGAAATCCACAGATAGCATTTCTTTTAAAAAATCAAGTGAGAAATAAAAGGGAAAGGATTTTTTTTTAAGATTTAATGTTTTTGACATGAAAAATCTAATATCCAATACCACAATTTTAACAGGAGACCTTAACACACCCTTATCTCCAAAAGATAGATCAACCAGACAAAAACTTGGCAAAGAAATAACAGAACTGAACCAGAGTTTGAAACAAATGGACTTGGTGGACATATACAGAGTGTTCCACCCAAATACAGCTGAATACACATTTTTCT
>NW_004524856.1:1411173-1423830 GCF_000260255.1 Octodon degus
TAAAAATAAATAAATAAATAAATAAATAAATAAAACTGAATGCGATCTTCTGTTTCCAGGCTCTTTCCACTGTACTGCTGCTTCATCTTATGGTGCACTTTACTGTCATAATGCACAGTAATGCCTGGAGTGCTAAGTCGTTTTTGGTTTTGTTTTGGTACTGATGATTAAACCTAGCACCTTCACACTGAGCTCTATTCCTAGCCCCTTTTTATTTTTTTGAGAGAGGATCTTGCTAAATCACTAAAGTACCCAGACTGGGTTTGAACTTGCAATCTTCCTGCCTCACTTCCCAGATTGTAGGGATTACAGATATGCGCCACCATGCAGGAAGTCCTACTTAAATACAAAACAGTTTGTATCCTACATATGTTTTAGTTTTGTGGGTTTTTTCCCCTAATACTGGGAATCAAACCCAAGGGCATTTTTACTCCTGAGCTACAACCCCAGTCCTTATTTTGTGAGATCACTGCCCAGGCTGACCTCAAACTTGTCATCGTCCAGCTTCAGCCTTCTGAGTAGCTGGGATTACAGATCTGTCCCATGGTGCCAGGATTGTTGCTTTTAAAAATATGTACAACTTCTTAAAAAGCAGAGGATGTAGTTCAGTGGTAGCGAGCTTGCCTAGCATGCATGAGCCCCCAGATTTTACTGCTATATTCTGATTCCTGTAACAGTGGAATAGAAAACTTCCACAGCAAAAGGATGTGACAAATGCGCGCGCGCGCACACACACACACAGGCAACTGAAAAATTCACTAAACATATTAAACCTCAGAAAATATTTCAAAGCAAGTATGATATCTGATGAGAACAGTAACATCAGATTGGCTTTAGTGGTATTAGAACCACTTACACTACTCATAACACCCAAACTGCCAATCAATGCAAACTAGCTTTCTGCAACACTGCTCTCATTCTCAGTAAGGGAGATAAATGAAAGCTAAGGAAAAAGATCTATTTGTTTGCTTCGTTTTTTTAGTTGTGATAACTGTCACATTACACTTACTTTTAGGTCAGGACGTTCCTTCATTTTTTTGGGCTTCTTCTCAGGAGGACCTTTAAGCTTCTCCTTTTCCTGGTTGCGCTTAAGCCTCCTTAATTGTTCTTGAATCCTCCGCCGCTCTTTTCGCATCTCTTCTCGATGCTGTTCATCAAAAAGGGCAAATTTTCGACTGAATAGTAGGGGAGGAAAGACCACAGGACTGTAAGAAACCTAAACGAAGACTGTCCTAATAGGAAACATCTCAGAACTAAAATTATCCATCCATCCAGGCTCAAATAAAATGACTATCTGCCATTCCCCACTCTCTTGCTAGTCAACCCTTCATCTAATTAGATTCCATTTTTTTTAAATTTTTATTTATTTATTTGTGTGTGTGTGTGTGTGTGTGTGTGTGTGGCCAGCTCAGCCCACCAGGGGGCGGGGCTGGCTGGCATGTGGTGCTGGGGGATTGAACCGCGGTCCCTGTGCTCTGCTAAGCTTGTTCTAAGTAGGTGCTTTAGACCACTGAGCCATCTCACCAGCCCAAGATTCCATTTTTTTAAAGAGTAGAAACATGTACTCGCAAAAAGGAATGGGGAATAGGAATAGGTCCTGAGACAGGAGGGGTCCTAAATGGGATGCCAATAAGAGTGCCTCTCAAAGGAAGTTTTATAGAGCAAAATTGTGAGGCAGGTACAACGTGAGTCAAAATTATGATTAATCAATAAGTCTGTAAGCAGGGCCAGGGAGATAGCTCAGTAGAATAAGTGCTTGCCTGGCAAGCGCAGGGTCCTGAGTTCAATCCCCGGCACTACAAAAAAAAAAAAGATTGCAAGCATAGTCATTTAGGTAATACTGATCTAATGGTAGCAAGGGTACATGAGTGACATCATTAACCCTGGCAGATAATTTATAGTCTTGGTCTTCAGTCTTTAAGTCTTAGTGGTCTCAGTCTTAGGTGGGAGTGGAAGGCCCACCTCTCACTTAAAATACTGGGAAATCTCAAAAGGATGATACTGATAATCTCCAGTCTCCATTCATCACTTAGGGGAGTATGTAAAAGTAGCCACTGACTTGAATCTTCAGATGTGCCTCTAGCCACAGTCCTGATATATTTTCATCTCCTTGCGGCCCCAGCCCTACCCTGACTGCCTACTATGTTTCTACTTTGCATAGTTAATCTTTACAGTAAGTGCTGAGAATCCCCAACAGTTTTACAAATCAAACAGCCAAATAGAAAGAACTCTGGTAAAATATGATATGCCTTTATTTTGTAGCAAACACGAGTTTTCCTGGTGATATGGCTGTCCAAACTCCCAAGATGGATAGGCAAGATGGTTTCCAATTATGACAGATTACTAAGGACAACTGTGCAGAATCCTGTAACTAACACTCAAGCAATGACCCCTTCTCCACTAATATTCTATCATAACTGAAAGTAGTAAATAAAACTCACATGAATTCCTCATCTTTTGTGGTGCGTATACGCACATAGGCATCTATGACAGCTGGTTTTCGGACTGTCTCACATCGAACATACTCTTTCCCTTCTTCATCTCGAAATGTGCGATATATCTTGAGACAGCGACCAGTGGCAGAGGAGTTCAGGCTAGTCACAGAAGCTGTGTCATCATCTCTGTGACTGTTTCCTGATGCAGCTGAGCCTGCTGCTATAAGGTAGAAAGAGATATCCAAGGGCTGGTGAGATAGCTCAGCAGACTAAGCACCTGCTTAGACAAGCACAGGGACCAGGGTTCGCTTCCTGTTCCTGAATGCTGTGCCGTCCCTGCCCCTGGGTGCACTGAGCCTGGCATCAAGTCCCAAGTCCAGGCCAGGTGACACATGCCTATAATCCCAGTGCTGGGGAGGTTGAAAACAAAGTCTGAGCTGCGTAGTGAGACCCTGTACCAGATTTCCAAACATTCTCTCTTCCACCCAAGAGGTTTTCTTGGCAATGAGTGCAAACACTGAATTCAACAAGCCACAAACCTATGGCTTTAAAGAAAGCATCAAAGTCCCTACCAGCCTAGTCCCAACAAGACTAATTTGTCCTTTTCTGATTTCATTTTGCCACTGTTAATTTCCATTTTTTACAAGTACAGAAATTCCCCAAAATCCTCAAAGAACTGGATGTCTGCTAAAGGAGATGGAGGAGCAGTAGCTATATTCTGATTCCTCTCAGTAAAAGGGCAACAGAAAATTCCAAGCAGAAAGCTGATGATGAAAACACCCAAGTGAGCTCCAAAGAAATATGACATCACAGAAACATGTCCAGGGTCAGGGAGATGGCTCAGTAGAATAAGTGCTTGCCTAGCAAGCACAAGGGCCTGAAACTGTCTCATTGCTGTTTATCAATAAAACTTTGAAAAAAAAAAAAAAACAAGGGCCTGAGTTCAATCCCCGGTTCCACAAAAAAAAAAAAAAAAAAAAAAAAAAAAAAAAAAAAAAAAGAAAAGAAACATGTCCAAAGTATTAAGGCCTACTATATAATTCTCAAAACTTTTTATTTTTGAGACAGGATCTCACTATGTAGTAAGGCTGGCCTTGTACTCACCACTACATAGCCCAGGCTGGCCTCACACTAAGGCAGTCCTCTTGTTTCAGCCTCCCTGAGTGCTGGGATCACAGGTGTGCACCACCACACCCAGGCTTCTCAAAATTTTAATATGAACAGGAATCATTTGGGAGGGATTATAACTCAGTAAGTGTGAAAAAAGGCCCAAAATTCTACCTTTCTAATTAATCTACATGTGATGTGGATACTGTGGTCCAGACCACACTAGGGAAGACCTAAAGGACTACATTGTGGAAGGGTTATATTACAACTTTACAAAGTAGCCAGAACAATGAAATCACACAAAACCTTTACAGTGAGCAAAAGAAACCAAGAGAAGACTAATGTGAATAAGAACAGTGATAAAAATCTTCATGTTTAATGTGCAGCCTCACAAGAGATATAGCTCAACAGCATAAGCGCCTGCCTGGCAAGTGCAAGGTCCTGAATTCAATCCCAAATACCACAAAAACAAACAAATAAACGAACACAAGGATAACTTTAATGTGTAGCCTCTCAGTATCTTTATCCAAGTTCTTATGTCTGACATCTATATATACTTTTAAGTTCACAGGAACTTCAAACCCCACACAATATACATTCTCTTCTTAAATTTGTTTCTCTGAAATTAGTAATAGTAATAATATCTTTCTAATAAATCAGCATAGTCCTGATTTTTACCCCTTTCTTCCCCACTTCCCATGTACCAAATAAATTCTGGTGATAACCATCATGCTTACCCTCAACTTTTGCAAGTTTAGGTCATTTTTTAAGTCTTTTAATTGAGAGTTTAAAGCTCCTTTGAGAATCTTTTAGAAGCCATTGATCATCTACAAAAAATGCACATTTGCACAGAAGTAATGTCAAAAGCTTCAAGGACAATTTCCCTCAAACTATCCACAGATTCTGTATTAAAAACTGTTATCCATAGTCATGTCCAACCTGTGGTTTGAAGATTGGATGCACCTGGCTTGGCTGGACCATACTGAGTGAAGAGAAATTATTCTCGGCTATATGCAAAACATATAATATAGTTAATGTATACAATCAAAAACTTCCTTTTAAAATACATTTTATTATAATATAGGCATGTCCAATGGACTCAACTGGTGAGAAAAAGCTCACTTTAAGAGACAGTGACTGGCTTGGCCAGATACCTAATACAAAGGGAGCCTCTTCAATTTATTTTGCACAAACTAGGTTAAACCTAGAGTCTAGATTGCAGAACTCTACCTTATCTACAGGCTTTTCTATATTCTCTACTTTCTCTGCCTCTAGCTTTGCCTCAATTAGTGTTGGCAGTTATTTTGTTTGTCTTTTTGAGACAGGATCTCACTATGCAGCTCAGGCTGGCCTAGAGCTCATTTTGTAGCTGGTGCTGATCTAGAACTCAGTGATCCTCCTGCCTCAGCCTCCCCAGTGCTGGGATTATAGGTGTGTGCTATCATATCTGGCTTTATTTTGAGACAGGTCTTCACTATATAGTCAAAGCTGGCCTTGAACTCATTATGTATCCCAGGCTGGCCTCCAACTTGCAGTGATATGCCTGTCTTAGTTAGCCTCCAAAGGGCAGGGATTATAAGCAGGCATCACCATACTTTTGATCCTACTCTCTTTTTTTTCTATGAAACCACTACCCTCACCCAGTAGCATCCGCTGTAGCTCCTTCCGCTCCTGCTCTTCTCGTTCACGTGATAGCTGAGAACTAGTTTTCTTGTTCTGCAGCATGTTCTCAATATTCTTTCCCATTTCTTCAAAGTCACTGTCTTCAGCTGAACTGCTGTCTGTATCAGTTGATAAGACTTCAGTTGATGACAAAACTCTAAAAAGAAAGAAAATTAAGGCATACAGTATAAAAGCATAGCAACAACTAGAGAGAACAGGGTTGCATGCAAGAGAAGGAAACTGGGGAATCAATCTTAAAAAGGCATATTTCAAAATCCACTAAGAAGGGGCTGGTGAGATGGCTCAGTGGTCTAAAGCACCTACTTAGAACAAGCTTAGCAAAGCACAGGGACCGCAGTTCAATCCCCCAGCACCACATGCCAGCCAGCCCTGCCCCCTGGTGGGCTGAGCTGGCCACACACACACACACACACACACACGCACGCACGCACACATAAATACATAAAATAAAAAAAAAATCCACTAAGAAGCTGGGCATGGTGGTGCACACCTACAATCCCAGCACTTGGGAGGCTGAGGCAGGATCTCCTATAGTTAAGGATAGCCAGTGAGACCTTGTCTCAAAAAAAATCCACTAAGTACTATATGACCCTTTATAGGAAAACTTTAGAGAATTTTCACAGACATTTAGTCAATGAGGAACTGTTGTGGTTTGTGTATAGTTGTCCCTCCAAAGCCTCATGCAGTCTTGGGGCGGCTTCTGTAATTTGTGATTGATTACTGTGGGTGTGGATGCTGCACATGCCCTGGGGCAGACAATTTGTATTACAATGTAAGGAGGGAAAAGAAGCTAGCTGCTTGCACTGCTGCTACCTCTCCCTTGTGCTCTTGCTCTTTGCCACCGCCATGAAAGGGTGTCCTCTGCCGTGTGCCACTCTGCCTTGGAGCCAGCTGAGTGTGGACTGAAACCTCCAGTAACTGTGAGCTAAATAAACCATTCCTTCCTTCAATTTGGTTGTCGGTTGAGAGACAATAATTGGTATGTCATGACAAGCAGTACATATTTAGAAGACCAGAATGACAGGCACTCCAAGCATGACCCTACTATATTACACATTGCTATCTTCAGTTGCTTAGTTCACAGGTATCAGCATATATACTTAGGGTGAGAATCCAACCAATTAACTGCTAGTTTCAAAAACCTGCTGAAGATTCTCAGGATCATTGCCTTAACCATCTTGTGCATATAAATGTATGGCTTTGCCCTTGTTGTATCATTTCTAATGTTTTTTTTCTATCACTATTTTGTATTCTTTAAAAAATAAAAGTAAAAAAGAAAAAAAAATTGGCTGTTGGGTATTTGTCCTGGCAACGAGAGAAGAATAACTAAGACAGAAACATTAAAAAATTGCCATAACTTTTAAAATTCCTGTAGAGAAGGTGAGAAACCAGCACGCCAGTCATTTTTGATAATGTAGCATTACTATTTTGCAACTAAGCTTTCAAAAAAAAACCCTCCTGTTGGGCCAGCCAAATAGCACAGTGGATTAAAGCGCCTGCAAGCAGGAGGAGGGGCTGGGGGTTCGATCCCCAGATCTGCATGCCAGCTCCGCCCCTAGGGCAAAGAGATTGAGACTGGGTGTGGTGGTGTGTGCCTGTAATTCCAGCTCTTGGGAGGCTGTAAACAGGCAGATCACTACAAGTCCGATCTAGTAGTGAGATCCTGAACACCCTGTAGACCTTTCCCTAAAATAAAAACAAACAAACTAAAAACCCAACTCCTGTTACCTCTTACTATTATTATGGCTGGGAAGCCCAGACCAAGAAGGCAATAAGAGCTGCACTAGAACCTAGAGCTCAAGCCTATCAACTCTTGATATTCACATAACTTATGGTAACTGTTTTCAAGGGAGCAGTTATTCTATAAGAGTACATCAGACACCTGATTTTTTTTTTTTTTTTTTTTTTTTTGTGGAACTGGGGATTGAACTCAGGCCCTTGCGCTTGCCAGGCAAGCGCTTATTCTACTGAGATTATTTCCCCGGCCCCTAGATACCTGATTACCTAGTCATATTTTTGGATGATTACCTCTTCATTATAAAACAAGAAACAGAGGCTGGAGACATAGCTTAAATGTATAGAACTTGCCTAGCATGCATGAGACTTTGGGTTTAATCATCCACATCACAAAAATAAACAGTATCTGGGATCTCTCTCCATTTCAACTAGAATTTTCTATAGCACTAAAATAACATACTTGTTCTGCAGGTCAAAGATACGCTGGCATTCCTCTTTGTACCGCTCTTGATGTTCAGCAACAGAAAACCTTGATCCACGGGCAAATTTACTCATAGGGCCCTCTCCAGAGCGGGCCTGTTCTGTTGACATAGTGCGAACTACATCAATCACCTCCCAGCGGGACAACTTTTTAATCTATGAGACATAGGCACAAATTTATACATATATTAGGGATTTCTTTTTTTTTTTTTTACATAAAATTTTATCTATTTTTTTAAAAATACATACTAGGGATTTCAAAGGACAGACCAAGACACATGATGAGAGAAAGATAAACCAAAAAAAATCATCCAAAGCAGAGTAAACAAAAAGCTTTAGGAAACCTAACTCCTGAAAAAATATCCAGAATCTACTATAACTTATAGCAGAAAGTTCACAAGATAGTTTTTTTTTTTTTTTAACTTTTTTTAAAATTATTTTTTTGTATTTTAGGGAAGGGTCTACAGGGTGTTCAAGGTCTCACTACTAGATTGGACTCATAGTGATCCGCCTGTTTACAGCCTCCCAAAAGCTGGGATTACAGGCGCGTGCCACCATGCCCAGTCATCCAGATAGTTCTTTACAATTGCCTTCTAGCCTTTCCCTACATACACAAATTCCCAAGTTTGCCTCTTCCACACTCACCTCTTCCTCAGGCACACCAAATTTACGAAGAAGCTGCTTGGCATTTTTCAGAGAAAGGCGACGAAGGTCTGCATCTGTTCCAGTCACTGTCTTTTTCACTGGCTGAGGTTCCTTATCATCCTACCTCAAGCAAAAACCAGGTTAGTATCCTAAAAGTTGAACTGATGTTGGAACGCAGGCCCTTTTACTAAGCTCTATCACCAGCCCTTTTTACAAATTTATTTTAAGACAGAGTCTTATTAAGTCCCTAAATTACCTGGATTAGGTTTGAACTTGTGATCCACCCTGCCTCAATCTCCTATAGTGTTGGGATTACAGATGTGTACCACCATACCCAGCTCTAAGAAGCTAAACTATTCAATTAGGTGTCTGAGTCATTCTACCAACTCCATCACTTTCCAGATCACACCATTCATCTCCACTTATAAGTCCTCCTTTCTTTAACAGTGTCCTAGAAATCCAGAGGACCTTACCTTCTGCTGTGTTGGTTTGTTTGGAATTTTCACATAGGAGAATCCTTCACCACATCCCGTGGGATCTGCCACCCCAGTCACCTCCAGCAGACACTTGCCTTTCATGGCAGCAATGAAAGCTCTTGTGGTGTTCCAAGGAGCGGTGCGAACCTGAAATACAGAAAAAGATCCTCAGGGCTATAAAAAACCTGTTCCATGTTTAGCCATTATCCAGAAGGGCAGAAATAATTACGATGGATAATTTCATGCTTTCTTAAGTCATCTACCAAGAGCAACCGTACAATATGGCTGTCCAGTGCTCAGTTCTGTTCTTCACTATGGTGCTTAAAGCATGGTATTAAATAGAAATCAAGAGCTCAACCAGGGTAAGGAATAAGAATGGTGGTATCCTTCAGCCATAAACCTCTAAGATTTAAGTGAGTAAGCACTCTAACAGTACTGCCCCCATATTCACAATGCTAGAAGCTAGAATGATGACTGCAGTTGACTGTTTAGTTGTTCAAGTGGATTCTTAAAAATATAGTTTGCTTTCAGAAGCACTGATTTCAAACCTGGCAGCACTAAACTAAACCCCATCTATTTCTGTCACTGGCCTGGTCAAAAAGTATTTGCTGATTCTACAAAATTTGAGAAGACAGGGATGAATGTGCTTGCCCACACAGACTAGTCAAGAGTATACATGACCTATATGAGGCCCTGGATTTGATCCCCAGCAGAGGGCGGAAAAAAAAGAATATACCAAATTAGCTAGAAAATAGTCACTTCTTTATTCAAGATTCAGTCATGAAAACTAATCAAAATAATCCTTAACTTCTGCAACTTTTCTACTCACTTTTCATTCTCACCTCAAAAATGTACTACAGATTGTTTTGTTGTCTTTTGGTTTTTTGTTTAGAGTTCATCATTTATTTATTTGGTACAGGGTCTTTCTAAACAGCTCAGACTTGCAGTTTGAACTCATACTGATCTTCCTGTATCAGCCTCCCCAGTGCTGGGATTACAGGCATGTGCCACCACACTTGGTTTCTTCAGTGGCTAGCAAGGTATGCGGTACCTGGGTACTAGGGATCAAACCTGGGTCCTTTTGCTTCCCAGGCAGGCACTTAGAACACCGAGCAATCTCCCCAAACCCTGTTGTTGTCTTTCTGAGACAAGGTCTTGCTTGGTCCTTGCACTTGCCTAAGCAGGCACCTAGTCCACTGAGCTATCTCCACAGCCTATCAAGTATTTTTTAAAAAGAATTTGATCCCCAGCACAGGGAGATCAAAGCATACACTATATGACATCATTAATCTAAAATGTCAAAAATGCAAAGTAAATGAACAGTGATAAAAACCAGATCAGGCCAGGTGTTGTGGTGCACTCCCTTAATTCCAGCACTCAGGAGGCTGAAGCAGGGGGATCACCATGAACTACACAGTAATACCCTTTCTCAATAAAAGAAAAAACCCAATCGTGCTGGCCCTGCCCCTAGGGGGGCCATGCTGAGACTGCAGTTGAGACTGGACAATTGAGACTGGGCATGGTAGGCCATGCTGAGACTGCAGTTGAGACTGGACAATTGAGACTGGGCGTGGTAGTGTGTGCCTGTAATCTCAGCACTTGGGAGGCTGAAAACAGAAAGATCATTACCAGTCTGATCTGTGTAATGAGACCTTGTAGACCCTGTTCATTAAACACACACACACACACACACACACACACACACACGCACACATAAAACAAAAACACAGAGATCAATGCTTACCAAGGAATAAACAGTGGGGAGAGAAAGAAGCCGGCATGACACTTGAATATAAAGGGCCACAAAGCAACTTTTGGGAGTAGGCAAGGTGTGGTGACACATAATCCCAGCAAGGAGAACTGGAAAGCTGAAGGAGAACTGGAAATTTAAGCCTAACCTTGGAAATTTTGTGACCTAGCAAGACCTGGACATAAATTTAGAAGGGGCTAAAGATAGAGCTGAATTTGAAGACCCTCAGTTCAATTCCTAACACCACCAAAACAAACAAAAAAACCAGGAGATGACAAATCTACTTACCTTGTAAGTAAAGACCTCTCATTTCTCAGGTTTATACACATGCCAAAATATGTCAAATGGTATACTTTAAATATATGCAACTGGGCCCGGGGAGATATCTCAGTAGAATAAGCACTTGCCTGGCAAGCGCAGGGTCCTGAGTTCAATCCCCGGTACCGCAAAATAAAAAGAAAACAAAAAAATAAAATAAATATATGCAACTTAGTATTGTGTTAGTTTTCTCTCAATAGAGCCATTTCCTTTAAAAAGAGAGCCAGGCATGGTGGCAACTGCCTGTAATCCCAGCACTTGGGAGGCTGAAACAGGAGGACTGACTCAGAGTTGGAGGGCAGCCTGGGCTACATAGTGAGTTCAGGCCAGCCTGAACTACACAGCAAGACCCTGCCTCAAAAATAAAAAAAAAAATAAAAAACACCCTAAAAAATTAAAATGAAAAAGGTAAATGCTGGGGCAAGGTATGCAGTTCAGTAGTACAGTGTGTGCCTAGCAGGCATGAGACCCTGGGTTAGTTTCCTAGCACCCAAAAAAAATAATAGCTAAGATGTATTTGATAGATTAATGTGGAAGTAGAAATGATCAAAGTGGGCCAGAGAGACGGCTCAGTAGAAGTGCTTGCCTGGCAAGCACAAGGGCCTGAGATCAATCCCCAGTTCTGCAAAAAAAAAAAAAAAAAAAAAAAAAAGAAATGATCAAAGTATGACGGTGTGTGGTGGCACACACCTGTAACCCCAGCGCTTGGGAGACACAGGCAAGACAGCCCCCATGAGTCTGAGGCCAGCCAGCCTATACAGGGAGTTCAAGGCCAACTTGAACTTCACAGTGAAACCCTGCCTCAAAACGAAAAACAAAAAAAAACCAAAAACACTAAACCAAAAAATAAAAAACCAAAGTATGTTATATGCATGTACAAATATGTTGAAATGAAACCTATTATTCTGTATGACCGATATGCACCACAAAAAGAAATTTAACCTGCTCATTCAGAGGAAAAAAATGAATATACAGTCTTACCTCATCATCAATTTTCATCTGGAAATCTTCCTCATTTTCTTCTTCTGGAGCAAAAAAGGACTTTTCTCCATAGCCAGCATCCTGGAAAAGGACAATTACACACACAAAAAAACAAAACAAAACAAAACAAAACAAAACAAAAAACAAAAACAGGTTTTACTGAATACCAAGTGCAGAATAACAAAGCATATTTTATTTTTTTTTATTTTATTTTTCAACTACATCTTTTTTTTTGCAGAACCAGGGATTGAACTCAGGCCCTTCCGCTTGCCAGGGAAGCGCTTATTCTACTGAGCCATCTCCCCAGCCCACAAAGCATATTTTATAAGGAGAATGGATTCTCTAAGTTTCCACTGGATCTCACTATTACACATGGTTAGGCTATGGGAAAATATACTGTACTGCTACATTATAAGGAACTTAATTAGCCAATACATGGATAATTAAAGCATATGAATAAACTAAGCAGAAAGTTGAAACCAGCCTGGGCTACCAAGTAAGTTCAAGGCCAGCCTGAACTGCATAGTGAGACCCTGTCTCAAAAAAGACAAAAAAAAATTAACAATGATACACTGCATATTGTTATCTTTAGTGGACTCAGAGTACAAGCTATAAGCATGAGATATTGTCCAAACAATATTTGCACAAACCTTTTTCAATGAACTAAGAAAAACTAGCAGTATGTCTATTTTAGTTACCTTGTTTACATATATATTTTTTCTCCTGTTCCCTTCCTTCCTTTCCCCTTTCCTCCATCAGTTTCTCCCCCCTTTTTTTTTTTTTTAAGTTCTTCCCAATTCACAACATCTACTGTACATTTTGGGTCCTATTTACCTGTTCAGCTTCTCACACTGATGAGACTATAAAATGTTTGTACATGTGGATCTGATTTACTGCACTTATGAGTTATGGTTTCAAGTTGCATCTATTTACATATAAAAGTCTCAAGCTGGGCTGGAGAGATGGCTCAGTGGTCTAAGGCACCTACTTAGAACAAGCTTGGCAAAGCATCAGGGACCGCGGTTCAATCCCCCAGCACCACATG
>NW_004524856.1:1425684-1428235 GCF_000260255.1 Octodon degus
AAAATAAATAAATAAATAAATAAATAAAAGTCTCAAGCTCATCCTTCTTCATGTCTGAGTAATACTCCATTATATGTTTTTTAAAAACACTTATTTTTATCCATTCTTCAATTGATATGCATTTGTGTTGTTTCCAAGATTTTATGCCTTTGCAAGAGATTAAAGTCGCCACCCAACTGGATGAGCAACTACTTTCACAGCAAAACAATGTTTTGAGTCCCTCATTAAACCTTCCCACTGACACTTAGATACACTGCAGTTTTCCCAGGAATTGATATACACGGAAAATACCTCATACAGATTAAACTTTTTATTAACTGGTAATAATCTAGTATCCATTGCCCGTAAGCCAACGAGGAGTTTTCTCTATCTCTGAAACTTAGGTACAAACAGTGTCTAAGAAGAAGCTTCGTACCTTCAGTCGCTGCTCTGCAGCAATCATACTATAATAAGCACAGCACTGCTCTGGGGACACCATAGCTCTGATCTCCTCTTCAGTTGGTAATCGAAAATCAGACTTCAGCACCCACCAGTTAGAGTCCATCCCTGGAAAAAAATCACATAAAGTTCTCGATTCTGAAGGTCCCAAAATTCACTAATAGTAGCAGGAGAATAGTGACTGAACTCAGGTAATGCCTTAGATAATAAAATGCTTAGCCATAGTCAGCATGACTATCTGACCAACCAAACCCCTGATGCTAGGTTTCCAACATCTCATATATCGATATCCAATAATCACAATGAATTTTCCTAGCAAATAATTACCAAAAAAGCAATCAAAGCCACCATAGTTAAAATATTTGCTACCTTCTCTTTTTTTTCTCCCAGTACACAGGATTGAACCTAGAGCCTTCACACTATGCCACATCCCCAGCCCTTTCCTTAATTTTTATTTTTGATACAGGGGTATTGCTAAGTTGCCCAGGATGGGCTGAAACTTGTAATCCTCCTGGTTCTGCCTCCCAGAATGCTGGTATCTCAGGTGTGTGCTACCATACCCAGTCAGCTATTTTATCCTTTTAACAGTTATTAATTTCTATCTCTGTAGTTGCATGCTTATCTTTTAAAGGAAAGCCATCATAATTTTTTTTTAAATAATGAAAGAATTACACAGAAGACAAATAAGTGGTCTCACTGATGACCTGTACGTTTGAAGTCAGCACAGAGCTTTAGCCTCTTCCGGATGCTGCTTTCTGAATGAGAAGGAAAGGCTTTTTTAATATCTTCCATTCGAATCCTCCTTGGCCGATCTTTACTCTTCCAAAACAGGCGGTAAATAAAGACCTGTCCAACAAACAAATGTATTTTAGGTAAAGCATAGAAGTCCCCACCAGTGCTCTTTCCCCTGCCATGTGTTTTCATCTTTCCTGACGTGCCCCCAAATCTACACACCATTTGCATGTATATCCTGGCCTCCCCCCAACTCCTGGTCTTACCTGCAGAAAGTCTCGAATGTGCGTATTGGCTCTTTTGGAGTTGGGCCCGGGAACTTCAAATAAGGGGCACTGCTGACCAACCACAAATATATCCACCAACTCCCGAATATAGTAACCCTGTCTTGTCCGAATGATCAGAAAGTCTGTTTCTGGCATCTTATGAAGGTATATTGGAGCACGAAAAAGGTTGTTTTCAAATGCCTAACAAAAGTAAAACCATATAAATTATATTTGGAAAAACCCTATAAAGTTCAGTCAATTAATAAGAAAACCAAACTTGTTGCTCTCCATCTTCATCAGGCTAATAAAGTGTACCTAACAAATGAACTATCACATGGAATATCAAAATGAGACAATTTTTTTTAGCCCACTATCATTTAGGGTGAGTATTTGTGAATATAGGACTTTTTAACTTAGATGAGGCTACCTCTGCCATTCACTGTATGAATATGTAAAGGTGTAAAACCTAGTACCAAAGAACCTCTCTATATACCTTTTATGCTTTGTGTCTAGATGTCCTCCAAAAGCCTCACACAGTCATGGGGGCTGGCTTCTAGAGTTTGTGATTGGTTCATGGTACAATGCTGGGATTATGGGTATAAGTGCTACACCAGCAGTGGGGCAGGTAGCCTGCGTACAATATAAGGGAGGGAGAAGAAGCTTGCTTTCTCACTCTTCCCTTTTAGTGTTCTTGCTTTTGCTGTTTTCCATCCACTACCATCAGCTGTTATTCCGCTGCCATGCATCACTCTGCCTTTGAGACAGCCGAGTATGGACTGAAACCTCCACAAACTGTGAGCTAAATAAACCTTCCCTTTTGTAACTTTTGCATTGGGCATTTGGTCTCAGCAATGAGAGAAAAGTAACCAAGATAATAGCTATCAGAGCAAAGGGGAAGAAAAACACCCTTTCAATATGGCAGAATTGTACATGGCACGGTTCAAGTGTGGCTGAGATAGGAGCATGGCTCAGTGGCAGAAAGCTTGCCTACCATGTACGGAGCTCTTAGCTTTATTTCTAGCACAGCAAAAGATAGCAAGTATGAGTTAGTAATCATAAGACCACAGTTATGATGAAAATGCACTTATTTTACACATAGGATTTTTTTTTTTTTT
>NW_004524856.1:1428530-1444710 GCF_000260255.1 Octodon degus
GGCGGAACCGGGGATTGAACTCAGATCCTTGCGTTTGCCAGTCAAGCGCTTATCCTATTGAGCCATCTCCCCGGCCCACACATAGGATTTAACCATGCATATTACATTACTAATCTTGGGTTTACTTCCCTATACCACCCAGATATGACTGGCATTGCCAGGGTTTATTTTCAAGAAACTATTTTATAGGTAGCCTAAGAACAACACAAAGGGGGCCAGTTTTTTCTTTTGTTTTTGGCGTTCATTTTGTTTTTGTGTTTTTGAGGCAGGGTACTGCTATACAGTTCAGGGTGGGTTTTTTTTTTTGTCTTCTTGAGACAGGGTCTCAGTATGCAATTCAGGCTGGCCTTCAGCTCACTTCTGTAGCCTAAGTTGGCATAAAACTCACAGTGATCCTCCTGCCTCAGTCTCTGAAGTCCTGGGATTACAGACATATGCCACCATGCCTGGTGGAGCCTGTTTTTTGTTTTATTTTTAACAGTAGGAAAATTTACTGGAGAAAGGAACGGGGAATAGGAATAGTTCCTAAGCAATGAAGGGGTGGAGAGGTATCCCCTAAATAGGTTGCCCAAAGGCCCAGTTTTAAGAAAAATATTTTAAAATTTTTTTGAATTATACTGATTTACCCAAAATTGACATATGAATTTATCTCAATCAATCAAAATTGGCTCTTTCAGATGAGCTAATCTATCAATTTTCTTAGAAAGGAGGAAAAAAATTATGTACCTGCAGTAACTGTCCAGGATGGAGAGAGCCCAGGAAAGGAGATGTATGGCAGTAAACGGTTTCTCCATATTTACAATCTGGGGCTCCAGGATCTTTTCCAGGTTTCTATGAGAAACAAAGCAAATTCAATTACTATTGTGAAATATAATCAAAAAGCCTATACATAATCTTTCATGAGTATGGCATTTACTGACATTACCTACAAAGATATTACTTTCTTCCTCCAAAATTTATAATATAAAAAACAAAATATATGTTCACAGGTTAACACTAAGATAGCTAACCACACCTATATTAAAAACAAGAGTTTTTTCAGCAGAGACTTACCCGTTTATAATAGTTTTTTATCTTGGTTGCCATGCCAACTTGCATCATCAAGGGTCCATTTTCCTCACTGTATTCTGCGAGAATGAGATCTCCATCTTTGCCTGTGAGGTCTTGAGGTGTGCGCATAAAAAACATCTCTCCGCCACCTGAAGCTTGTCTCTCTTGTTCTCTCATCTGTCCAGAAAAAAAAAAAGTACAACTCATGACAATAATTATACACATTGAATCACTAGATTTGAGAAAAATGCACCACAAACCATTTTTCAGTTTCATTGTAAAAGCATCCAAACATATTAGTAAATTTGAAAGAATAATATTATGGAGCAAGGGGAGTTAAAGGGAAAGTAAAAAGATGCGAAGATGTGTTACATATATATACCAATTCAGATTGCAAACAAAGAAAAATTTTAGAAATCAAAAAAAGGTGTTATGAACACCCATTATCCTACTACCTAGGTATAAATATTCATACTTTCCCTTATTTATTTATAAATATTTTTATGGATTCTGCTGCAGCATTTTTTTTTTCCCCTGGTACTGGAGTTTGAACTCAGGACCTTGCACTTGCCAGGCAAGCAGTTATTCTACTGAGCTATCTCCCAGGCCCTGTTGCAGCATTTTTGAAAACTGTTGTCATCATTATACTATTCATATACCTTCATATGCATCTCATAAGTATAAAGACACTCTTCTACCAACCAAATTAAAATTATGGTAGGCATGGTAGTGCATATCCGTAATTCCAGCACTTGGGAGGCTGAGGCAAAAGGACAGCCAAGAGTTTGAGGGCTACATAAGTGATTTCAAAGGCAGCCTGAACTACATAGTAAGACTTTGTCTCAGAGAAATAGAAAAAAAAAAAATACTCTGTTACATCTTACAAACAACAACTCCCTAATATAATCTAATATCTAGTATATTTCTCTAACTTCTGCCACAACCATAACTGCATTATTTCTAACCAGGATTAAGTTATACCTTGGCCTTCTTTTTGATGTGCTTTAGCAAAGGCTGAACTGAGTGAGGACCTGGCTGAGATAGTGCCCCAAAGGAGTACTTTTTCAGAGGTGGCCGATGAAACTGCCGGAGTTTGATGGGTCCCATGTGGGTAGGAAAGAAGGGCTGACGTAATTCTACAGCAGGAATTGAATGCTGAAAAAAAAAACAGAAAACTAAAATTAAATACTAACTCTAGCCCAGGAAAGATTTACCCATATTCCCCTTTAAAACAAAAAGAGTAGGTTCCCTGTCACCACAGAAAATACGCTGTTTGTACCTGAATAATATTCCCTCCGAAAGTACCTCGAAGACCCTGTTGCTTAGGGTAGTAATACTCATCATTGGAGAGATTCCATGGATCTTTCACTTCTGGCTGAGACATGTTCTAAAGACAAATCATCAAATAAACCTTAGACTACCCTTTTTTATTACCTTTCTTTGTTCTTCCAAACACTAAGCCCATTTAAACAGACCTGCTGTGGTTCCTCCTTGATGACGCCTGTTTTCCCTAAGAGAATTCGACTCTTCTTCAGAGATGATTCTTTCTTACTCTCCTTGGAGGGGGAATTAGAAGTGGCCTCTTCTTTCTCATCAGGAATCTCTGAGGATGAACAAAAATGATTTCGGAAGTGCTACCCCTAAAAATCACATTTTCCATTGCCAGCTTTGCAATTGTAAATTACCTCTCTTATCCTACCCTGGATACTCCTAGTCTACAATTCACTATATGCCTGACATTTTTTCCAACACTGAGGACTGAACACACAGATACTTTACCAGTGAGCTACACCTGCAACCATTTTTGTTTTGAGACAGTCTTACTAAGTCACCCAGGCTAGCCACAAACCTGTGAGATTTTTGCCTCAGTCTCCCAAGTGACCACATGCCTCACATTATCTTTTCTATTAGTACACATTTGCAATACATAATGAATACATAATATATAATGAACATTGGTACTTTTTTTTTAGGGGGGGAACTGGGGCTTGAACTCAGGCCCTTGCGCTTGCCAGGAAAGCGCTTATTCCACTGAGCCATCACCCTGGCCTCTGATTGGCACATTTTTATATCACACTTTATTCCTCTTTCCCCCCTTCTCCCTCCATCTCAAGATCCCCTTCCCATTTGCAAAAGGTCTATCTCCCTGCTTCCTACCATCTTTTAGTTTGTTCTTAAATTATTTATTCTTTGGCCCAGATATGGTGCTGCACTCCTGTAATTACAGCACTTGAGAGGCTGAGGCAGAAGGACTGCCATGAGTTTGAGGCCAGCCTAAGCTACATGGTGAGTTCAAAGCCAGGCTGAACTATATCCTGAAACCCTGTCTCAAAAACACCAAATAATTAATTCATTTATATTTTGGGTTTTTTTATATACAAGAAACCAGGCATTAAACTTCTGTGTCTGATTTATTTCACTTAACATTATCGAGGCATATCTACCTTCCTACAAAGGACTTAAACTGATTCTTCCTTCCATCAGATATATTTTATCTATTCATCTGTTGATGTACATATAAGCCACTGCAACCCTGACATCTTTTTTTTACCCTGACATCTTAAAGGTTCTACTTTGCAACATTGCTACATGAGTTTTTCGCTAAACAGTACAAAAATAGTAGAAACTGACAGCCACAGTTCTGCTCTCTCAAACTACAACTTAGTTTTTAATTTTGTCCTTCTCTAACCTTTCTGATACCCTCCTATCCCTTGACATTAGCAGCAAGCTATCAAAGAAGGATAGAAAGGGCTGAGGCTGGGGATGTAGCTTAGGAGTGGTTCCCTACAATGCTAAAGGGCCCAGGTTTAATCCTCAGTACTACCAAAAATATAAAGCAAAATGGATAGAAAAGAACACAGGCTTGGCAGCAACGTACCCAAAATGAGGTTCTCATCATTGGGATCAAGAGTCAACACAGGAGGTTCCAACAGCCGAGGCATGGCCTGAGCATCCCAGATTATATTGTTCTCCCAGCGTCCATACACTAGATCCTCATTATCGATGGGAAAAATGGAGTACCAAGGTTTGTCATCATCAAGAGTAGCTGTAAAACCTGGTCAAATAAAAAACAATGTAGTCAAAAGCGAGAGAAATAGTAGTAGACAGCCAGGCATTATGGTGTACACCTGTAACTCAGGAGGCAGAGGCAGAAGGATCTCTGAGAGTTTGAGACCAGCCTGGGCTACAAAGTGAGTTCAAGGCCAGCCACAACTACATAGCGATTCCGTCTCAAAAAGACATGCACATACACACACACACACACACACACACACAAAAGAAATACTGAGAAACCAAAAAAAAAAAAAAAGAAGTAGTAATAGACAAGACATTTATGCCCCCTTCAATCAAGATTCTAGCAAAGAGAACAAAGGAATGTTAGTAGTTATTGATATAGCTACTGAAAGGTAATATATTTCTTTCAAAAACCATTAGTAGCCAGGCATGGGGGCCCACACCTATAATTCCAGTACTTGAGAGGCTAAGGTACAAGGATTGTCATAAAGTAGAGGCCAGTTTGGGTTACCTTAGTGAGTTCAGAGCCAGCCAGAACTACAAACAAAATGAAACTATTGCAGACAAAATGCTCACTATAATATTGCTTGTAATAGTTAAAACTTGAACAGCCTCAATGTTTAACAAGGGTTTGGCTAGCATAAGAATTAGAATCAAGACTCAGATCAAAACATTTTACTATCCTTCAGCAGCAAAATGATCACAGCCAAGGCAATTTAGGATGGCTTAGGATGGTTGAGATGAAGGGAAATGTGCTAGGCACAGCTGAACCAGATGGATACCTTGTTGAACATTGTAAGCCATGGCATTTCTAGTCATACTGGAAGGAAGCCAGCCTGCCAGGCTTGCACGTTGAGGTTTTGTCCCTTTGTGTTTCACATCTTCTCCATCCCAAATGATATCATCTTCCCAATGTAGCTGTGTCACCATCAGGAAGTTTTCATCGGCCAGAAGATCAGAGCCACTGCTTTCCTCAAGTTTCTTACATTCCCGTAGAAGTAGGATACAAAAGGAACAAACAACAAATCCTTAATCAATGGTCTAAGTTTCCACTCCAAATTGAACATTAGACACACAAAAGTGGTGCTTGACCAAGTTCAAGCCCACCCTTAGCAATTTAGCAATACAGTGAGACTATCTCAAAAAAAAGGTATAAAAGATCTGGAAAAAATAAATAAAAGGTCTGGAGATGTAGCTCAGTGCAAAAGCCCTGGGGTTCAATTCCCAGTAAAATAAAACAGTTGGGGGTGAGGGGGGACTAGTCATGCTAATTTTACTTGAGCAAATCACCTGGTAATAGAAAAATATGTCTCTTCTCCCATTTCTAATCTGAACAGCATTCGTTTTACAAACAGAACCCTTAAAATGCGGCCTACTTACCAAGGTTATACACCATTGCCAAACAAGTTTTTATTGTTCTTGTTATCTTTCTGAGACAGGATTGCCTTGAGCTCACTTTATAGCCCAGGATGGTCTCGAACTTGCAACAATCCTCCTGCCTCAGCCTCCCAGTGCTGGGATTATAGGAATGCACCACCCCATCTGGCCAAACAAAAGTTTTAACCACCAGCTAAGCCTACCAAAGAAACCCTACTGAGTGTGGCTCCAACTAAAAGTTAACCATTAAGTGGTAGAGCCCTGGGCACATTGATTCCTTTCTTACATACCAGTGTTGCTTACCTCCATCATTCTGCATTTTATCACAGGTTCGTGTTCAGGCTTTCTCAGTTTGAAGCCATAATCAAACCCACTGCCATCTTCAGGGACACCTAGCATATCATACCACAGTCGGGCAGGCCCATAGCGCCACTCAGCCACTCTTGGTTTGGTATCTGTCACTTTATCTGTATCTCCAGTAGACTGGGAAAACTTGGACTCTACAGGAGCCATCATTGTGATCTATGACAAAGCAGAGAAGCAGAAAGGGTGGTGGTTCTCTGTATCTGATGTCCTAAGGCTATTAGGAAAAGAAAATATTTTTTGAGTTTGGTGGTTTTTTTTTTTTTTTTTTGAGACATGGTCTTACTCCATAGTTCAGGGTAGCTTTGAATTCACTTTTTTTTTGCGGAACCAGGGATTGAACTCAAGCCCTTGCACTTGCCGGGGAAGCGCTTATTCCACTGAGCCATCTCCCCGGCCCCTGTGAATTCACTTTGTAGCCCAGAATGGCATCTAACTCACTGTGATGCTCCTGCCTCAGCCTCCCAAATGCTGGGATTACAGGTGTGCACCACCAGGCCTGGGCATGAAGAGGAGAATTTTTTTCTTTTTGAGACACGGTTTTGCTAAGCAGTTCAGGCTGGCCTTGAACTCATTTTGTAGCCCTGTCTACCCTCAAACTTACAAGCAATCCTCCTGCCTCAGCCTCCTGACTACTGAGATTACCCAGTGTTAAGAGGAACATGTAAGAATTCTTGAACAATCCTTGTCTGGAGATAGAATGTAAAAAAAAATGGAGATATATGACAGCACAAAATCTGCCTACTTTCCAAGTCTTTCAATTCAGCAGTGTATCGCTTTCCACACCACTCTCATTTCATACCTTTACCCCCTGTCAATTACTGTACTTATAACAGGGAAGGGACAACCACTGGAACTGACTTGTGATTACTTATTGACAATCAGCACAGAACTCTGCCTGCTCAAGGGGTATTTCCAATTTGACCCAAGCTAGGGAGACCTTTATTTGCTTCCCTTATACGCCTTAATCTCAGGTCTCTATTGTGCCTACTTCATCATCTGAGAGACACTGTTCTGGAGGTGGTGGAGGAGCATAGTTATAATTCCATAAAGACTTCTGGTTGTCTTCTGATTCTAGTGAGCACTCCGCTTCTTGGACCTGTTCTTCCTGTATCAGCTCACGGTGTTTTTTCTTCCTCTTTCTCCGAGCACTGCGCCAAACAGATGGGACATTCTTCCCTGGTCCAAAAAGTCGTAAGAAGCGTAATACCTGGAACACAGGACACATTACTATATTCGAGATTCAGAATCAGCTAGGAAAATAGCAATATTTGGGTTTTAAAACTCTCTTGAAGGATTCATTCAACAATAGGCAGAAGGCAGGGCATGATGACACACTCTGAGGCAGGAGGATTGTTGTTTAAAACTGACAAGGTGAGCTCTAAGGCCAGCCTGAACTGCAGAGTGAGATCCTGTCTCAAAAAGACAAAAAAAACAAAAACAAAAACCCGAAAAAACAAAAAACAAAAAATGAACGAACAAAGAAACCAACCCCAATGGGGGGAACCAAAGAATATACACTCAGACTTCTGATACCTACCACAGAAGTAAAGAAGTAACCCTTAAACTGGGTTGGTACTGCATACCTGTAATCCCCAGCGAAGTCTGAGACTGGAGGACTGCAAGACTAAACAATTTAGCAAAACCTTTTCTCAGGGCCAGGCATGATGACAAATGCTTATAGTCTCAGCACTTGGGAAGTTGTTACAGGAGGATATCCGCAAGTTCCACGGCCAGTCTAGGCTAAGTAGTGAGATCAAGGCCACTCTGAACTACATGAGACCTTGTCTCAAAAACAAAGAAGAGGGGCTGGGGAGATGGCTCAGTGGAATAAGCACTTCCCTGGCAAGCACAAGGGCCTGAGTTCAATCCCTGGTTCCGGAAAAAAAAAACAAAGAAAGAAAGAAGAGTTTAAGGCCCACCTAGGTCACATAAGTGAGTTGAAGGTTAGTCTGGAATATACAGCAAGACTCTGTCTCAAAAAAATTCTAATATACCAAAAGAGTTCTTATATAGACTATATGATACTGAATAAAGAAATGTGTTGATTTAGATTTTATCCATCCAGCACCTTGACGGAACTTAGTATTTTTTTTAACTTTTTTTTTTTTGGGGGGGGGAGCAGAACGGGGGACTGAACTCAGGCCCCTGCACTTGCCAGACAGGCTCTTATTCCACTGAGCCATCTCCCTGGCCCTGGAACTTAATATTTGGGAGAGGTCAGTGGTTTATAATGTAGATATTCTCTAGAGTACCTTTCCAGGTCGAAATTCTGGAAAAAGTTCTGTGACACTTGGCAACAACTTGGTGGCATCATGCTGCATAATCCCAGCCAAAGGTAAGGTCAGTTTTCCATCCTCAGATTCTGTTTGAGTTGCTTCCTGAGGTCCCATCTCAGATTCTGAGTCAGAAGAACTACTGAAGTCCACTTTCTCTGAGGCCAAAGAGGAAGGGGCAATGATGGAGGGCAAGATGATGCCTTCTCCATCTTCAGACACTGCAATAAGGAAGAGAAACCCCTTTGGCACGTAACTGTGAACATAATTCTTTATATTCAGCCAACACTCATTCCAAGCTGTATGCATGGCTTAATGGCAGGGGATAGAGTCCCAAGCACCCAGACTACTAGTATGCAACCCGGAAAACGCCTTCAGGTCATTATTTCCCACCATTCCAAACTCACCTTGTACCTGGGTACCCTAGGGTTGTGATGAAAGAAAACAAACACTATTACTACATTTACTACTTTCCATAAGCAACCGGTATCGTACTCAATGTTGTGACCAATAATAGCAGTATTATGTAATTATTTCTGCCAAGGCCCTTATCATGTCCAGTCCCAGGACTCATAAACTGGATAATTTGTTTTAGGCCCACAGCATAACAAGATTGTATAGCATAAAATAAAATCTATACACCTAAAGGTAATAGCAGTACTTAGCTTGCAGATCAAAAAAAGAAATAGCTCAAATTTATATTAACACAAATTTTAAAACTATAGGAGACAAAAAGCTGGGCATGGTGGCACACGCCTGTAAACCCAGCACTGGGGAGGCAGGGACAGGAGGATCACTGTGAGTTCAAGGCAAATCTGAATTATACAGGGAGACTGTTTCAAAAAACAAAATAAACAAAAAATACAGCAGACCAAAGACACTGTTCTTCCCCTATCTCCAAGCCTATGATATGATTATTAATGTTACAAGGATGGTAATTGGCAAGATGCTCAAAGGCCTTACCAACCTTTGAAATCTCTGAATACATAGTAGATGACATTACACAACTTATACACATTTGTAGAGTTGTTGTTTTTTTTTAAATGGGTAGTTTTGGTGGGCATGGTGGCATATGCCAGTAATCCCAGCACTGAGAAGGCTGAGGCAGGAGGATCACTGCCAATTCAAGATCAGCCTGGGGGGCCAGGGAGATGGCTCAGTAGAATAAAAGCTTCCCTGGCAAGAGCAAGGGTCTGAGTTCAATCCCTGGTTCCACCAAAAAAAAAAAAAAAGTAATTTCTTTGTAGGCTCTTTGGGGCCAGGGAGATGGCTCAGTAGGATGAGTGCTTCCCTGGCAAGCGCAAGGGCCTGAGTTCAATCCCTAGTTCCACCAAAAAAAAAGTGAAAAAGATCAGCCTGCGCTACAAAGTGAGCTCAAGGTTAGCCACAACTGCATAGTGAGACCCTGTCTCAAAAAGACAAAAAAAAAAAAAAGTAGTTTCCCAATACTAGTATGCAGATTAGTTGTATCAGAAATTCTTAGGGAATTCTAAATTTCTGGGCTCTACCCCAGATCTTCTGTATCAGACTCTCCAAGAATAAGAATGAGATATCTCTATATTTTAGAGACTTGAGGTAATTCTGATCAACAGCCAATTTGGGAATCATTGATCTAAACTGCTACCTCAGGCCAGAGAGATGCCTCAGTAGAATAAGTGCTCCCCTGGCAAGCACAAGGGCCTGAGTTCAATCCCTGGTTCCATAAAATAAAATAAAATAAACTGCTGCCTCTTAAATACATGCTAAAATACTGTTATCAGTTTTTTTCTGTTTTTGAGACAGGGTCTCATTATGTAGTTCACCTTGCTTTGAACTCACTATGCAGTCAGGCCGGCCTTCAACTTGCAGAGACACTCTTGCTTCAGCCTGAGTGCTGGGATTATTAATGTGTGGCACCACAGCCTGCTGTTACCAATGTTTTAGAAGTAAAACTCACTGAAAATCATTTGCAAAGCTGGGTGTGGTGGCACATACCTGTAATCCCAGCACTTGGGAAGCTGAGGCAGGAGGCTCATTCCAAGTCTGAGACCAGCCTCAACTACAAAGTGAACTCAAGACCAGCCTGAACTACAAAGCGAGAGTGGGTCTCAAAGACCAAAACAAAACAAAACAAAAATCATTTGCATGGGGCCAAGGAGATAGCTCAGTAAAATAAGTGCTTGCCTGGTAAGTGCAGGGTCCTGAGTACAGTCTCCGGTACCACACACACACACACACACACATACACACACACACACAGTCATTTACGACATTAAAATTTGAGACTAAATAATTTCTAGAAGCAGCACCTTTCTGGCACCAGCTTTATTTTTAGTAGCCACTGATGTGTCAAAATCATGGACTTATGAATGAAACCTTATTTCTCAGACAAACATAGTATCTGCTTACCACCAGTAATAGCATCCTGGTCTTTATCTTTCTTCATTGGTCCTGGAGGTGGAGGTGGGGGAGGCATCAACTTGCAATCAATGTCCTCACAATCAGCATCATAGTCATCTTCATCATAATCTAATAAAACCAATAAGGTGCTCTCAACATCCAGAATGTTAAACAATAGCTTTGAGCTGTCTTACCACACTAGAATTTAAAGTTACACAAAAAGTACTGTCCATGACCCTTAAGAATACACAAGAACTGGGCTTGGTAGTGCATACCTGTAATCCAACCTAGCAAGTGGAAGGCTGAGGCTAGAGGAGTGGCAGGAGTTCAAGACCAGCCTGGGCTACATAGTGAGCTCTGGACTAGCCTAGAGAATATAGTGAGACCCTGACTTTTTAAAAAACGTACAGGCATGGCATGGTAGTACATGTCTGCAATTGTAGCACTGAGCAAGGCTGAGGCAGGAAGAGCACAAGTTTGAGTGCTACCTGGGTAATTTAGCAAGAGCATATCTCAATATTTAAAAAAAAAAAAGCCTGTGGTTATAACTCAGTGGCATAGTACCCCTGAATTTGATCCCTAGTACTAGAGAGAGAAAAAAGAATACAAAAAAGATGTAGCTTCTGTCTTCAGAAAGAGATGACATTATGGTATACATAAATGTTCATGTCTCATACAGGATAAGAAAACTTCCTAGAGCTTCCAAAAGTTATTTGAAATCTTTTGCTCCTTCTTCTGATAACCTATTTTGTTTTTAATTTTATTTATTTATTTATTTATGTGTGTGTGTGTGTGTGTTTGTGTGTGTGTGGCCAGCTCAGCCCACCAGAGGGCGGGGCTGGCTGGCATGTGGTGCTGGGGGATTGAATCGTGGTCCCTGTGCTTTGCTAAGCTTGTTCTAAGTAGGTGCTTTAGACCACTGAGCCAGCTCACCAGCCCCATGATAATCTATTTTTTAAAAATATTTCATCTTGTTCAATAATTGAATTAAACATTGTTCTCCTGGCCAGTTCCCCCTAAGGCTAAATTTTCTTCTCAGCTCCCAAATCTTGGATGTGTTTCTGTTACCTTCTGCAGTTTGTTCTTCATCTTACTACTCTAACCATTAGCAACACTTAATACTTGGTCCTAGAACATTTTTTACACTTAAAACACTGTTATTCTCCTACATATTCCCTATTTCCGAGAACAACCCTCACTAATTTTAAGCCCAAATCTATGTATTTTGCCTTGTCTTACCCCCTCTACAATTCCATCACATCTTCTGTTGTATTAAGAACCTTTGCAGTCAGAAGGCCGGCCAAATAGCTCAGTGAATTAAAGTGCCTGCTTAGGCAGAGCGCAGCAGCCAGGGTTCTATCCCCGACTTGCCATGCCAGCCCTGCCCCTAGGGCCCACTGAGACAATGAATGAGACTGGGCATGGTGGCGCACACCTATAATCCTAGCGCTTGGGAGGCTGAAAACAGGAGAATCACTACGAGCATGATCTACATAGTGACATCCTGTAGGCACTGTCCTAAAATACAAAAAAAAAAAAAAAACTTTTGCAGTCAGATATTCAACTGTACCCTACAAAACACTGACATCCTTCACCTCTTTTAAAATTCCTTTACCACACCCAGGCTCACTTTCTTGGTTTATGACTAGCCTGTCTCTACCAATCTCTTAGCCCTCAACATGTTTTCCTATCACTCATTAACAGCAGTAATTAACAGAAATTCCATTTGTTGAGCTCCCTTTATATCCTGGGCATGGCTATTTTGTATACAACTCTCCCCAAAATGCTGCAAAATAGGAATTATCCTGAAACATGGAAATTAAGCAACTTATATAGCTTTAAATGAAAAAGTCACATTCAAGTCTGGTTTAATCACATCTGTACTCATTCCAATATACTGTCTCCGTCACCAAGTCCTATTACTAATGCTTTATCAGCAACTCTCAGTTTGACTCCAGCTATCATTTTCCCTAAGTGTCACCATACTTCAGGCCTTGTTAAGTTTATATCTAAACAAGAACAGTCTCTAGAAGCTGGGGAGATAGCTCAGTAGAATAAGCACTTGCCTGGCAAGCACAAGGGCCTGAGTTCAATCCCTGGTTCTTCAAAAACAAACAAACAAACAAAAAAAGAACAGTCTCCAAGTAGGTATTTTGCTTAACTTTTAGTTAACATTCTCCTCAGAGTAACAAGGAGCAATCTTTTAAAGCATCACACAGGAAGGAAAGCCTATTAACATTTACAGAACATTTACCATAATACTGTATTACAAAATTGCTTTCGCCTTGTATGAAAATGAATTTAATTAGTACAAAGCATTATTTTTCTTTTTTTGAGACAGAGTATCACTCTAGGTGGCTTACAATTACCTATAGTATCAAATCCTAAATAATGCATACTTTTTAGAAGCTTCAAAGTTGTACTACCCCGGTTTCCTGTTATTTATCAGTATATATTTTTATTCCTTTCAAGAAAACCTGTCAGTCAATGTCCCCCCATGATTTCCTTACTTCTCAAAATCTTTTTTTTTTCTTTGAGACAGTCTCCCTATGTAGTTCAGGCTGGACTTGAACTCACTTTGTAGCTCAGGCTGGACTTGAACTGGCAACAATCCTCCTGCCTCACTCTCCCAAGTCCTGGAATTACAGGTGTACACCACCATGCCTGGCAAAGCCTGAGTATGTTCAGGCAGAACCAAAAGAAAGAGGACAGGGCAGGGGAGATGGCTCAGTAGAATAAGCACTTCCCTGGCAAGCACAAGGGCCTGAGTTCAATCCCCAGTTACACACACACACACACACACACACACACACACAAACCAGAAAGAAAAAAGAAAAGAAAGAGGACAGTAGTTAGTCACCTGGAACTAAACTGACATTCAGAGCAGATAAAAGGCAGAGAAATCAAGAACAATGGTAGAAAAGACATAGAAACCACAGTCAAAACAGAACTATACACTAAGAAAATGCACTGGAAAGCTCTATCTATGACACCAAAGAATCACCTGGGTGGCAAAGGGGCTGCAGGCTTCCCATTGTCTGCTGATACCTTCGGCTTTCATCTTCTGCTACCTCACTGATGTCTGAGTAGTCCACAGCATCTTCTGTACTCTTAATCCATCCTATAAATAAAGGGTGGGAAAACCCAAGAAAAAAATAACTCTTACTCCCTCAATTCTCATTTGAAAGTCCAAATAGTGTTAAGTAGCCTCCTTCCCCTCCTTACTCCCAGGAGCCAGGCTTCACCTTCATCGTTCACCAAGACACCATCAGTCCCGGCCAACTCTTCATTTGCAGTGAGTTCAGTGAGCAGGCTGCCCAGCCCCAAAGCGCCCAGGCCTGCCAGATGCTTCTTACACTCCTGAAATAGGGACAGCACCAGTGACAACTGAGCATCCCACAAAAAGGTTATTTCCCTGCTTTGCAACAAAGTTATAAACTTATCTGAAAAATGACTGCACTGTGCTACAATGTTCATATTCAAGAACTGTACAACAAATCTCTCACCCAATTCAATGATTAGACCATGCCCAATTTCACGATTCTAAAAGAACACCGAGACTAAATGAATGGAGCTCGGCATGGTGGTGCACACCTGTAACCCCAGCACTCTGGAGACTGAGGCGGGCGGATCTTTGCAAGTTCGAGACCAGCCTGGGCTACACAGTGAGCTCAAGGCCCGCCTGAAGCGCACTGGGAGGCTGTCTCAAAAAGACAAAAAAATAGGGGGTGGGGGACCAGCAGTTGTCTGAATAAAGGCAAATGAGTTCATCTGGATCAGGGGGCTCGTCGTGTTCTTATTAGCTCTTTTGTGTGCATTTATTGCAGGGGATGGGGAACACTGTTCAGCAGCTTTATTCCTTGAAAAGTGAAGCGAAATGAAAGTGTCAGCTGGGCACAGGGAACCGTGTGGTGAATGTGCGTGTACACACTGGGCAGACTGCAACCTAGGCCGCGCATGAGACCAGAAGTGGTCCCAGTTTTGCTGCCCTGGTTTAACCGCCTGGGGCCGGGATCCAATGACCACTGCAGCTTCTGTCGAGCACTCTGGCTCTCCAGCCAGCTCGGCCCGGCGGAGCCTTGGAGAATCTCCACGGTTCTCCTAACAGTAGTTTGAAAACAACTTCCTAAACTCAGCCGCTATTTTCTACTGTTCGGGCTACGAAACAGGTCAGCTGCGCTGGCGCCCACCTCCATGTTCCTAGGCTTGCCCACCGTTTTCCTCTTTTCTCCCTTTCCTCAGGCAGAACTAAGGCCCTCTCACTTCATACTACTCCCAAATCTGTGAGAAGGTATCCTGTTCTGTTAACTGAGTCCTTTCCCAGAAAGGGATATATCTCGTCTTCTTTCCTAAAAGGCTGCGTGGCCGCTCCATCTCCTCTCCTCAGCCACACCACCCCCAGGCCTATCCCCACGCCTTCTCCTCACATCGTCCAAGACGTTCTCCCCCTCCAGCTGCCCGGCTCCATTGATGTTGCCGAACAGGAAGCCAGTTAAAGAAAATGGACCGCCTCCAGAAGAATCTTCATCGCTGTCCGTCTCGGACATAACGGCGGGAAGACTACCCGTAAAGGGTTTAAGACAGCAGCGAATTCTAGGCCGGCCCCTACAACGACGGAAATAAAAAATCAGTCGCACAGAAGTGACATATAAAAACGACTTGCCCCAACAGGCCTCTACCGGAAGTTGAGCAGTAGAGAGTCAACGGAAAGACCGGCCTACGAAAACGTACCTTTGCCAACGCCGCTTTACTAACCGTTTTTGATTGGAGCATATAAAATCAAGAGGCTTCGACTTGTGAAAAGCGATTGGTAAAAGAAAAGAAACGAGTTCCTGCCTCCTAAAATGGTTGCCAACGCTCGCCAGCCTTGGACGTTTCTCCAATCAGAAGGCGTGGCTGGGTCACGTGACTGCCACAGGACGCTCCGCCCTTCACCTCCGCCCCCGCGCGCCAGTTACCGCACTACGGCGTTCTAGGATACTAGATGTTTAGGAACGACTGTTCTCTCTGCGTCGTCGTCGTCGCTGCTCCTTAAAGGGAAACGTAAGCTTGTACTGTGTGCAGGCGGCCCCTAGCTGTGCCAAAGGTACCTTCGTTGCAAATAGCTTGTGGCTAAGTTACGTTTCCCGATAGTAATAGATTTTTCCCACCAACGTTTTGCGCTTTCGCCCCTCCTTGTTGGGGCTTGTACCCTAAGTGTTTGCGCTGAGCTACCTCTGCACACCTTTTTTTTTTTTCCTTCCTGGAGACAGGGTCTCGCTATGTAGTTCAGGCTAACCTTAAACTCACTGTTTAGCCCAGGCTGGCCTTGAACTCCCGGTGATCCTGGCGTAAGCCTCTCCAGTGCTGGGAGACACACCCATTTTTTATTTCAGACAGCTTCTTGCAGAGTTGCTTAGGCTGAGCTGGATTTTATTAACCTCCGCTCTCAGCCTGCCAGTGCTAGGACTAGAAGCATGTGCCGCCAGTACTTTATTTCAGTGAAAGATTAGTAAAATCAGTAACGCTCTTCATTTTAGATTCATGCTTAACATTTTCCCCCTAAACCATAGGAAAGCACGTTACAGGGTTAGGGTGTAGTTCAGTGGTAGAGCACTTGCTTAGCGTGTGCGAGGTAGGATAACCACACCACAAAAGAGGGGGAGGCTACAAACATCAGGATTGATTTTTCTTTTCTTTCTTCTTCTTTTTTTTTTTTTTTTCACTTTGTTTCCTTTTTT
>NW_004524856.1:1445269-1446159 GCF_000260255.1 Octodon degus
ACAGGCTTGCTTTGAAGTCACTGTGTACCTCATCCTGTCCTCAAACTCAACAGGATCTTCCTCCCTCAGCCTTCAGAGTGCAACATGGTTCTTAACTCCTAAAATAGACATCGTATTACATAAACACATTATGTTTATCACATCTTTAAAATTAAGTCATTGGGCCGGCCAAATAGCTCAGCGGACTAAGGAGCCTGCTTAGGCAAAGTGCAGCAGCCAGGGTTCCATCCTTGGTGAGCCCTGCTGGCCCCACCCTCTGGGGCACACTGAGTGTGATTGAGACTGGCCTATAATCCCAGAGTTTGGGAGGCTGAAAACAGGAGGATCACTACAAGTCCAATCTATGTAGTGAGACCCTGTAGACCGTGTACTGAAGTACATAAAAAGTCATTATTCAATGTACAGTTAATATTTAATTTTCCAGGCCGGAGAGATGGCTCCGTGGAATAAGCGCTTCCCTGGCAAGCGCAATGGCCTGAGTTCAATCCCTGGTTCCGCAAAAAAAAATAATAATAATAATTTTCCCACGTTCATTAATTGGGGGCATTTTACATTTTATCCAATCAGTATACGTTCAAAATTAATGCATTGCACTTAATGTTATCTCTCTTTAGTCCAGAATTCAGCAGCTCTGTTTTTTGTATTATTTTGCATGCAATTGATGTTTTTAAAATAATCCAAGTAGATATTCTTGAAAACATTCCATTTTCTAAATATGTCTCTTTTTTTCTTTAAATGGGTTACCGTTAACTATTTCTTTATTTTATTTTTGGCCGCACCAGGGATTGAACTCAGGCCCTTGCACTTACCAGGGAAACGCTTATTCCACTGAGCCATCTCCCTGGCCAACTATTTCTTTATTTTTTATTATTTAAAAAAATTTATTGATA
>NW_004524856.1:1446434-1449632 GCF_000260255.1 Octodon degus
GGAGAGTTGTGAGGTTCGAACTCCAGCCACCTGAGGCTGACAGCTTTGTGGAAGCAGCCACTTAAAGGACTGAGCTAGGCCCAGGCTCCTCCAACTATTTCTTTAAAAAAATAAATAAAAATAAAACTTTTTTTTTTTTTTTTGCATTATTGGGGATTGAACTCAGGACCCTGCGCTTGCCAGGCAGGCACTTATTCTACTGAGCTATCCCCCTGGCCCTGGCCATAGCGTTAAGTATTTTATCAGTCATCAGAAAACACAGTATCAAGTTGTCCCAATATAGCTGATGCTATATTTAGATCATAAAGTGGTGACTGTCAGCTCTCCCATTGCAAAGGTACGTTTCCAGCCTTTCTAATTAATGATCTATGGGTGATACTTTGAAGATTAGGTAAATATTCTGTCCCCCAGCATATTACACCCAGTGGTTTTGATATCCATTGATGATCCTTGGTGGAATAGTTTAATGGGAGAGTGCAAAAGGGTGATTTTTCTAATTCCTAAGTTTCTAATGTGTATTAATTGGAATTATACATGTTAAGCCCAGCTATGATGAAAAGCCTGCTCTGCCAAGAACTTGCACATAGAACATGGACCCACCTGTACATAAGAATTATTTGTTCAATAATAACAAATTTTCAGTAACGGGAATGCCACCACTGCTGTAGAATACTGATGTCATTCTGAGCAGGAATTAACACTCATTAAAAATACCTTTTAATTATCACCTTCCCTGCAAGAAGTTTGCTAAGATAGTTTATACTAACCATATCATGTTTAAGTTATTAGATTCAGAATATGTGTAACTTATTGCTGTAGGGCTTCCATAGGGCTTAGGATAGTTGAATAATCATGTTTCAAGCAAAAACTTTGATTTAGTTGGGCATGGTGGCACACGCCTATCATCCTAGCTACCTGGGAGGCTGGGGCAGGCCAATCACTAACTTGAGGCCAATGTGGCAACCTTAGTGAGGCCCTGCCTTGAATAAATTTGAGTGCTAGAACACTTACCTAGGATCTTCAAAGCCCTGGGTCCCCAGAACGCAGAGGAAGAAAACTGGTTAATGAAGGTTCCCTGGCGCTAAAGCTCAGGGAGGCTGGAGCAGGGTGAATGAACGGTGAGCCATGTGCTTTTGTTTCTGTTCTGCTTCTGAGTGGTCCAGAGCATGGAGCTCCCCTTGGGGGATGGCAGCCTCTGGGTGCTTGGCTGCCGGTGGGGATGCTCACCTCGTGTGGCATCTGGTCCCCCAGGAGGCCTCGGCAGAGAAGAGCGTTGGCCTTCTCCCTGCACCACGCAGCCCCTTTCCTATTTATTGTGTGTATTCACTTTCCGTAATGTATTCCAGACTGAGGTTTTTTAAAGAAATCAGTGTAAGAACTGAAGTAGTAACTTAATAAAGTTAATTTGTTTATTTTTGGTTAAAAAAAGGAATTATACAGTAAAGAACTTTTATTACCTGCCTTCTTGTATTTTTCTTTATTATAATGTAGCACCATCATTTTTGTTTTTGTGAGTTTTTTGTTGTTTGTTTGTTTGTTTGTTTTTTGCAGTACCAGGGATCAAATTCTGGGCACTGTGCTCAGGCGGGCACCTATACCACTGAGCCATCTCCCTAGCCCTGTTTTTTGGTTTTTTTCTCCAGAACCGGGGATTGAACTCAGGCCCTTGTGCTTGCCAGGGAAGCACTTATTCTACTGAGCCATCTCCCCAGGCCCTGTCTGTTTGTTTTTTGAGACAGGGTCTTGCTATATAGATCAGACAGGACTTGAGCTTACTTTGTAGCTCAGGCTGATCTCAAACTGCCAAGGATCTGGGGCTGGTGAGATGGCTCAGTGGTCTAAAGCACCTACTGAGAACAAGCTTAACAAAGCACAGGGACTGCGGTTCGATCCCCCAGCACCACATGCCAGCCCGCCCCGCCCCCTGGTGGGCTGAGCTGGCCACACACACATACACACACAAATAAATAAATAAATGTTTAAAAAAAAAAAACTGCCAAGGATCCTCCTGCTTCAGCCTCCTGAGTGTTGGGATTATAGACATTGGCCACCACGCCCATCCCATCATTGTTTTGGTGTTCCAGATGTTCTAAACTTGCCCAGCAAGAACCACTTCACGATGGTTTTAGTGTGTATTTTGTTTTTTTGTCTTCTAGTTTTTTATTTATTTATGTGTGCGTGTGTGTATATGTGTGTGTGTGTGTGTGTGTGTGTGTGGGTGGGTGGCCTGCTCAGCGCACCAGGGGGCAGGGCTGGCTGGCATGTGGTGCTGGGGGATTGAACCACGGTCCCTGTGCTTTGCTAAGCCTGTTCTAAGTAGGTGCTTTAGACCACTGAGCCATCTCACCAGCCCTGTCTTCTGGTTTTCTAAAGACAGGGCCATACTACATAATTCAGGCTGGCTTTGAACTCACTGTGTAGCTCAGACTGGCCTCAAAGTGATCCTCCTGCTTCCTAAGTGATGGCGTTCGACACCCGTACTGCCACACTTGGCTTTCCTGTGTGCTTTTGACCTGACTATCGGTGTACTTTGAGCCCTTCTTTGGTCTTTGACATATGATGTAACAAGTTTTCTCTTGTGTTTTCCTGTTTTGGAACTAATAGCCATATTTTCAAGGGGCCCAGGCTCTTTTTTAGTGGGCAGTGGTGTTTAGAAACTAAGATCCCGACTGGGCATGGTGGTGAACATATATGATCCCAGCACATTGGGAGGCTGAGACAGGTGGGTCACAAGATTGAGCCCAGTCTGGTTCCATCAAAATTTAAAAGAGGGGTGGGCTAAGGATGTAGCTCACAGCAACAGCATGGGGTTCAGTCCCTGGGACTGGGAAAAAGAAGAGAACAAGTGAGACAGAGACCAATCCTCCTTGGGGATTCACTGCTGGTAGGCCTTTCCAGTGGAGAGCTTAAATAAATGAGGTGGTTTTTTTTTTTTTTTTTTTTTTTCACTACTGTTCCGACACTGCAGTTTTTTCTCACCGTATCCTACTTCATATTTGTATCTTGCTTTTTCTTTCTTTCTTTTTTCTTTTGAGACAGGGTTTCACTATGTGTCAGGCTGGCCTTGAACTTATTAGCCAGACCTCAAACTCAAGCAATCCTCCTGTCTTAGTTACTCTTCTCTCATTGTTGGGACAAATACCCGACACTCAAAATGAAGGAAGGAAAGGTTTATTTAGCTCACAGTTACTGGAGGTT
>NW_004524856.1:1459664-1464838 GCF_000260255.1 Octodon degus
TCTTTTTTTTTTCTTTTTTTTTCTTTTTGGTGGAACCAGGGATTGAACATACATAGATATATCTCTTTCCCCCGCTCCCTCTTCTGCCTTCCTCCTCAACTCAGTAATTTCTTCCTTTTGAATAGATTCATTCCCTTTTCTGTGTATTTATTGTACCCTTCAGATTTTATTTTCTCTTTTAGGTTCTCATACTAAGGACACAATACTCTGTTTGAACATCTGAAGTTACCCATTTTTTAAATTGTGTCTTTTATTTTGGGAGGAGTCTGTTGTGTCTGACTGCTTTGTAAGTTTTACATATTAGCCTTCTGTCAGAGGAGTATCTAGGAAAAAATTTTTCCTGTAGTCTGCTCTTCACTCTATTATTTCCTTTCCTGTGCAGTTTTTTAACTGGATATAATTCTATTTATTGATTCTTTTTTTTTTAATTTATTTATTTATTTAATTTATTTATTTTTGTGTGTGTGTTCAGCTCAGCCCACCAGGGGGCGGTGCTGGCTGGCATGTGGTGCTGGGGGATTGAACCATGGTCCACGTGTTTTGCTAAGCTTGTTCTAAGTAGGTGCTTTAGACCACTGAGCCATCTCACCAGCCCCTTTATTGATTCTTGATCCCATCCATTTTGTGTGTGTGGTGGGATTCTGAAAAAGGCCTTTCCTGGCTGAGAATGGTGGCTCATGCCTGTAATCCCAGCACTCAGGAAGCTGAGGCAGAAAGGTCCCAGCAAGTTCAAGGCCACACTTGGGCACCAGAGTGAATTCAAGGTCAGGTTGAAATACATAGATCCTGTCTCAGAAAGAAAAACCAAAAGCAAAGTCCTTTCTTATGCCTATGTGTTAAAAGAGTTTTACTTTTTTTTTTTTTTTTTTTTTTTTTTTTTTTTTGTCTTTTTGAGAGAGTCTCATGATGCAGTTCAGACTGGCCTTTAGCTCACTTTATAGCCTAGGCTGGTCTCAAACTCACAACAATCCTCCTACCTCAGCCTCCCTAGTGCTGGAATTATGTTTTACCTATTCTTTTCCTTCCAGAAAATTAAGTATTTCTGTTTTAATATTCAAATTTTTATCTATTTTGATTTTATTTTGGTGCCTGGTGATAGATATGGGTCTAGATTGCAGCTCCTACAAATGCAAAGTCAGTTTGTCCAGTATCATTTACTAAAGAGGCTGTATTTCCTCCAGTGTGTGCTTTTGGCTCCTTTGTAAAGATCACTGGGGGGCCGGGAGATGGCTCAGTGGAATAAGCACTTCCCTGGCAAGTGTAAGGGCCTGAGTTCAATCCCCGGTTCTGCAAAAAAAAAAAAAAAAAAAAGATCAGATGGCTAAGGGGCTGTGGAGATGGCTCAGTGGAATAAGCTCTTCCCTGGCAAGTGCAAGGGCCTGAGTTCAATCCCCAGTTCCCCCCACAAAAAATAAAAAAAAATAAAAATTAAAAAAAGATCAGATGGCTAAATGTGCCTGGGTTGTTTCTTCATCTTCTGTTCCACTGATGTATATGTCTGGTTTTGTGTCAGTACCATGCTGTTTTATTGCTGTAATATGACTTCAAATCTGGAATTGTGATGCCTCCTGCTTCATTTTTGTTGTCCAGGATTGCTTTTACTATTCTGGGTCTCTTTTGGTTCCATATAAATTTTAGAACACTATTTCTTGTTCTTTAAGGAATGCTGTTGGTATTTTAATTGGGATTCCATTATACCTATCAGTTTTGGTAGTATGGCCATTTTGATAGTATTCATTCTACCTACCCAAGAACAAGAGATATCTCTCCAATTTTTGTGTCTGTGTGTGTGAGACAGGGTCTCACTATATAATTCAAACTGACCTTGAACTCACTATACAACCCAGGGTGGCCTCAAACTCACAGCAATCATCCTGCTCCAGTCTCCCAAGTGCTGGGATGACAGCCAAGAACAGCTGTGCCCAGTTTAATTCTTACTTTTTTAGTTTTTAATGCCCTATTGCAAATGGTATTGGTTTCCTAATTTCTTTCTCGTGGTATATTCACTGCTGAATTCAAGAAATTTAGGGAAGATCTAATATGGCAACTTAAACTCTTTAATGAAATTGAAAGGGAAGCAATACTCCCAAATTTATTCCTGGAAGCAAGCATTACCTTTGTGCCTAATTTCTTGCTCAGTTCATTATTAACATACAGGAGTGCTATTGCTTTTTATGTATTAATTTTGTATCCTGTCATAATGCTGAATTTGTTTATTAATTCTAAAGACTCTGGTAGAATTGTTTAGGACTTCTATGTAAAGGACCATTTCATCTGCAAGTAATGATAATTTGACATCTTCCTTTTCTATACATATCCTTTTTTTTCTTTTGCCTGCTTGCTCTGGCTAATGTTTCTAGTACCATAGTGAATACAAGTGGTGGTAGTAGAAATCCTTCTCTTGTTCCTGATATTAAAGGAAAAACTCAGTTTTTCCCCATTCAGTGTGATGTTGGCAATAGGTTTGTCATAAGTGGCTTTTATCAGACTACGTTCCTTTTATATCTGTTTTTCTTTAGGCCTTTTATTATGAATGGAAATTGGAATTTTTTCAAAGGCTTTTTCTGTGTATTGAGATGATCATGTAACTTTTCTTCTTCCATTTATGTGATATATTTATTGATTTGCTTATATTGAACCATCTTTGTATCCATGGATAAAGCCTACTTGGGCATGATGCATGATTCTTTTGATGATTTATTGCATTTTGTTTGATAATATCTTGTTGAGTATTGTGTCTATGTTCATTTGCTTCTCTTACAATAAAAACATTGGTCCCCAACATGAATATAGTGTTTTAAAATTACAGGACCATATGACTGTAATCCCAGCACTCAGGAGGCTGAAGCAGGAGGATCACCATGAGTTTGAGGCCAGCCTGGGCTACATAGTGAGTTCAAGGCCAGCTCCAGACTACTCAGCGAAACCCTGTGTCAAAACAAAATAAAACAAACACAAACCACAAAATTACAGGATCAATATCACTCAAACAATAAGCCCAAGGAAGTTCAGGGGTTCTTTGTGGAGATTTTTTGTCTTTAGAATATACCCCATAAAGGGAGAGGAGGGGGACATAAAAAGAATTAAGACATGTAATGTATATATGTACCAACTCCTCATGATAAATATATATGTAATATATATATATATATATATATATATATATATACATGCAAACATATATACTGTAAAAAAGTATTGTTACTTTTTTGAAGCAGGGTCTCACAGTGAATTCAGACTGGGCTTGAACTCACTATGTAGCTTACACTGGCCTTGAACTCCTGGCAATCCTCCTGCCTCGGCCTCTTGATTGATGGCATTACAGGCATGCACCAACATGCTCAGCTAAAAATAAAAATTTTCAAAACCATAAAAAAGACTATATCCTTTAAGGATATACAAAGTAGAGTACTATGTTCTATTTTGCAAGCACATATTTTAATACATTTGTAATATAATAAATATTCATCCAAGGAGTTGGTACATATATATACATACCCCCACCTTACTCATTTTTAAAAAATGATTATTTATAACAATTTTTATTAGAATGGTTCCTAAGTTATATTTCCTTTTAGAGGTCATTCTATGCTAATTAACTTGCATAGTAATATTATAGTTATCTTTCAATCATTATTTCTTGGCTGAACTTTCCACTAAGTAAAATAACTTTACTGACTAACTTAGTTCTTCTACGAAGTAAAAGAATATAATGAAACAACCCATGTTGTTATGCATTATTACCAGTCATTTCTTTATCTTGGAAATTAAATAATACTCTTTTTTTTATTTGTGAAAGCCATGAAGGGAACCCGTGTGCTAAATTTATTGTTTCAGTCTTATCTTGAAAATTATTATTTTTTTTTTGCTCCAAATGTCTTCAGGGCAGGTTTCGCTGGCTTGAGTTGTGGGGATGGAACTACAGCAACCTGAGCCTGACAGTTTTGTTGAAGCAGCCACTTAAAGAACTGAGCTAAGGGGCAGGCCCCCTAAAGAACTGAGCAAGGGGCAGGCCCCCTTGAAAATTCTTAACAAGGCAGACTTTTAAGAGAGACAGTACAAGCTTTTCTAGAAACAACCAGAGCACAGTTTACATACATTAAGAACCAAAGCTGGGCAGACAGTCCATCCTGTCAGAAGAAAAACTAGAGAAAGCAACTGAGTCACAAGGATACTTTCAGGAGTACAGAAAGGAAGAAAATGATGAGCGGAAGGATGGGAAGGGATGATATAGGATGACTCGCTCCTTGCTCAATATAGAAATGCTAGAGAAGTAGATGGAATGGTTTGAAAGGTTCAAGAGGCCTAAAGAAAACAATTGTTTTTGGGCAAGTTTCCTGCTTTTTTCTGTGAAATCTTGGTAAACTCCAAGGCCCTGAGAGATATCCCAATTTCAGCATGTGCTATGGTTACCATGGCCCCAAAAGGTAATGTTGCAGGTTGTCCAGGACCACACAGTGGACCCAACAGCCATCTCCGTGGGTCTGGTGCCCAACAGCCTGGACTGAAATACGTAATGGGCAATCCTCAAGGTAATGGGTAGCAAAGTCTGAGAAGTGCAGAAGAACTCTGAGAATGCTGGTAGATCTTAGGAAACCATGCTCAAAATAAGAGGGACCCAGAGTCGGAGCTTTTGACTTCTGGCAAAGGTAAGGTCTACAGGCACTAGTTCTGCATGCAGGCATTGTTCAACAGATGAGGTTGACAGTGGACAGCAGCTCTTGGTCCGTATCTCAGTGGACAGCAGCTCTTGGTCCGTATCTCAGTGGACAGCAGCTCTTGGTGCTCAGCATGCAGTGGATTTGCCCCCTTAGAACCACTCAGCCCTCCTGTTAGGGACTCGATATCAGTTACTGGAGGTTTCAGTCCATATTCAGCTGGGTCCAAAGCAGAGCAGTACATAGCAGAAAGCAACATTTCATGGTGGTGGCAAACAGCAAGAGCCACCACTTCTGTTGCCCTCCCTCTCCCCTCTCTAGGTGACTTTCCTATTTACAGAAAAATCTATTCCTGTTTTATCTCTTTGAGACAGGGTCTCACTTTGTAGCCCAGGCTGGCCTCAAACTCATAGCAATCCCCTTGCCTCAGCCTCCCAAGTGCTGGGATTATAGGCATGCACCACATGCCACCACATCCCTCTGTTTTATCTATTTTTTTTTAAATATTTATTTATT
>NW_004524856.1:1466729-1467401 GCF_000260255.1 Octodon degus
TTTTGGTGGAACCGGGGATTGAACTCAGGCCCTTGCGCTTGCCAGGGAAGTGCTTATTCCACTGAGCCATCTCCCTGACCCTGCTATTGTACTATTTAAAGCAAAGTCACAAAATGTAAATGTTTTTTCCTACAGTACTAGGGATTGAACCCCAAGTCTCAGAAATGCTGGGCAATCACTGTGAGTTACAGCCTCAACTGCTGGAATGTTTTTAAATGTACCTTTGATATATGATAACTATGACTCCCAACCTGCTAGATGTCAGATGTACTGGGTTCACAACCCCCAAATTGAAGAATGAATCCCAAAAGATTGGTGCCGATATACTATAAACTCAAATTTCCGTTCATCTTTTAGGGAAATATGTAAATCTGGCCACTGTGACTTTAATCTCGAGGTCGTGCCTTTTTCAGATGCTCCTCGAGCCACACTTCACCTTTCACTGACTTCCTTAGTAGCCCAGCCTCTTTCTGATCATATTATTAATTTTTGTCTAATTTAGCTGCCTATGATACCTTTTATCTGAGCATGGTGGTACACACCTGCAATCCCAGCACTCAAGAGGCTGAGGCAGGAGAATTGCCATGAATTCAAGGCCAGCCTTGGCTATATAGTGAATTCAACATCAGCATAAACTATTTAGGAAGCCCTTCTCTCAAATTATATATATAT
>NW_004524856.1:1467501-1471965 GCF_000260255.1 Octodon degus
TTGCACTTGAGGAAAAGTAGGTTTAATGAGAAGTAGATGAAGGCTTTTTAGAATATGGCATAAATGACTTCAGATACTATCAATATTAAAGACACAAATCTTTACTCAAAATATGGTTTTAAAGTAGGCATGGTGAGGCAAGAGGATCAATACGAGTTTAGGCCAGCCTGGCTACATAGTGAGTTCAAGCCCCACCTGAACTGCAGTGAGACCCTGTCTTCAAAGAGAAAAAAGTGATTAAGGGGGGGGGAATAAAGGGAGCAAGATATATCATTTACAGGTACAGACTGCCTATGATAAACATAGTCGTTATATATTTAATCTTTTTGTTGTCTTTCTGAGACAGGGTCTCACTACGCAGTAGCCTAAGCTGGTCTTAGACTCCCCATGATCGTCCTGCTTCAGCATCACAAGGGCGGGGACTACAGTTTTGCTCTACCTGCTAGGCTCATTATGTGTACTGAAAATGTCCCAGCAGCTGGACTTGGTGCACGCCTGTAATCCCAGCACTCAGAAGACTGAGGTAGGAGGATTGCAGTGAGTTTGAGGCCAGCCTGGGCTACAAAGTGAGTTCAAGGCCAGCCTGAGTTGCATATCAAAACCCTGTCTCAAAAAGACAAAAAAAGAAGTACCAACAAAATTAATTTTTAAAAAAGAAAACCCCATGGTTTTAGTGGTTGGGAGTATAGCTCAGTGGTAGTGTACAGTATGCACTTAGCACGTACAAGAACCTGGGTTCAGGCCCCAGTACCAAAATATAAACACACATGGCTTTATATAAATTTACCACATGACCCAGCAATTGTACTCTTAGTTCTTTATCCAAGAGAATTAAAAATGTCCCCACAAAATCTTGTACACAAAGGCTCATAGAAGTGTTACTTTTTTTTGGAGGGTACCAGGAATCAAACTCAAGACCTTGCACTTGCCAGGCAAGTGCTTGTGCTACTGAACTATATCCCAGGCCCAGGAGTGTTACTTTTAATGATCTAAAGGGGAGCCAGATGACCCAGAACTTCATTTTGGAGGCTGAGGCAAGAGCGTTACAAGTTTGAGTCCCACTAGGGTGACATAGTGATTTACCAAGACTGTCTAAAAATAAAAAAATGAGTGAAGATTATCTCAGTACAAATGCCCTGGGTTCAATCACCAGTCTCACCAAAAAAAAAAAAAGCACAACTTTGCCTCATCTAATAAACACATAAGCAAATATATCTGTACAATGGAATATTGGTTAACAGTGAAAAGAAGCAGTCATCTGTGATATGTGATCTAAAATAGATGAACTTTGAAAACATAGTATGAGGCCAGGGAGATAGCTCAGTGGAATAAGTGCTTGCCTGGAGGCAGAGGTGAGCAACCCAGAACCTGATAATGATTACTTAGTGAGACACTTTTTAGAAACAAGGTACTCCACTAATAAGACAGGCTACACATGTGTCATAACCCTAGTTTAAAACAAACTGCTTGTGTGGCCTAACTGGTTTGGAGTGTGCCTTAAGGGCAGGTCTGGTAAGGCATGAGGATCTGGGGATCCAACCACAGTATTGTGAGCCTGACTGCCTTTGCTTAAGCGAGCACTTAAACAGCTGAGTTAATGGGCAGGCTCCCATGCTACCTTTTTTTTTTTTTTTTTTTCAGGGCAGGGTGTTCAGGGTCTCACTACTAGATCAGAATCATAGTGATCCTCCTGTTTTCAGCCTCCCAAGAGTTGGGATCTCAAGAGCTGGGATTACAGGCACAATGCCACCCCAGCCAGTCTCAATTGCCATCTCAGCACACCCTGGGTGCAGGGCCAGCATGACAGGCCCAGGGATCAAACCCCTGGTCCCTGTGCCTGCTTGCAGGTGCTTTAATCCTGAGCTATTTGGCCTGCCCTCCATCTTTTTCTTGTCTTTCTATCTTTCTAAAAATACACAAGAAAAGATGGGGGCCGGGGACATAACTCAGTAGAATAAGTGAAGGGCCTGAGTTCAATCCCCAGTTCCGCCAAAAAAAAAAAAAAATCATTAGAAATACAGATATGAGACAAAAGCCTAAGTCCCAAGGGAGCAGGGAGCAATAAACAGCCCAGGGAGAGCTGCTGTCTCTCACTTGTAAATCCTGGCAAGCTGGGATTCAAGGCTGCAGATAACAGCTTCTCCTGCCGGTGCCCTGTGCTTTGATCCCTTGCTTGGGATGTTATCAGCTAGCATTTGTGTAAAGCTAGTGTTAGGCAAATGGTGGAAGTCGATAGAGATAGTAGTTTATGTTCACTGAAGTAATTATGCACATTCCTTAGCCTTCTTTAGCCCTCAATAAAAGTGAGATGCTTCCCAGGCTCTGGGCTCCCTTGGAGAGAGACTAATCTCAGTGAGACCTCTGAGGCTATCTTCATCAGGTCTTTTCCTCTTTTCTTTTGGCACCAATTCAAAACACAACACAAGAGATTTTTTTTTATTTAGTACAGGGTCTACAGGGTCTCACTATATATATCTGACTTGTAATAATCTACTTGTTTTCAGCCTCCCAAGTGCTGGGATTACAGACATGCACCACCAAACCCAGTCTCAATCGCTGTCTCAGCTCTTGGGAGGCTGTAAACAGGCAGATCACTACGAGTCCCATCTAGTAGTGAGACCCTGAACACCCTGTAGACCCTTCCCTCAATCACTGTCTCAGCGTGCGGGGGGGGCACGACAGCACTGCACGCCAGGGCTTGAATCCCAGCCGGCCTCTGTGCTCTGCCTAAGAGAAATCTTAAATTTGAGAACAATTTAAGATAAAATCTTCTAAAGCCTTGATTTTTTTTCTCCAAAGGAAATTTAAAAAGCTCTTCTCAGGACCTTGGGAGATGGCTCAGTAGAATAAGTGCTTGCCTGGCAAGCTCAAGGGCCTGAGTTCAATCCCTGGTTCTGCAGAAAAAAAAAAATCTCTTCCCCTTTTGAGTCTTACTGGTTTTAAGTTTATATTATTAACTAATGGAACAGGTATTCAAAGCAGCTTACAAATAAAGGCCTTAAAATTTGATAACAACTAGTATAACATGATTGGGTACACAATATATATGTGTCTCAGTTGCCCTCTTTTCTATTTTAGTTATTGTATAGATAACTAAATACTCATATTTTAGCCTTCATACCTTTTTTCACAGGGTTAACAGTATGTCAACAGGATAAAAAGAAAGATGTCTTTAAATTAGTAACAGCTGGGTCAGCCAAATAGCTCAGTGGATTAAAGTGCCTGCAAGTAGGTGCAGGGGCCGGGGCCCAGGGTTCGGGATTCGATCCCCTCCATGCTGTGCTGGCCCTAGCCCCTCCCCTGGGGCACGTGAGATGACAATTGAGACTGGGCGTGGTGGCACACCCATAATCCTAGCTCTTGGAAGGCTGAAAACAGGAGAATTACTACTAGTCCGATCCACAATCTATGTAGTGAGACCCTGTACACCCTGTAGACCCTGTCCTAAATTCATAAAAAAAAAATTTAAAGTTTCATATATGCAAAAGAACTAAAATGTGTTGGGAGTTGGGGAGATAGCTCAGTGAAATAAATGCTTGCCTGGCAAGCACAAGGTCCTGAGTTTGATTCTTGGTACCACCCAAAAAATAAATAAATAAAAAAGAGGGGCTAGGGAGATGGCTCAGTAGAATAAGCACTCCCTGGCAAGCGCAAGGGTCTGAGTTCAATCCCCGGTTCCGAAAGAAAAAAAAAAAAGAGAGAAAAAGTGCTCTCTTTTATACAATATATATCTAAAAATTAAACTGAGTGGTCAAATACACATATATATATTACACACATATATATATAATTTTTACAATCAAATTTGTGCTTTATCTTTTTTATGTTTTTATAATTTATAAATTTTATTAAAACAGAGACAAAAACATTATAATGTTTCTAAAATATATTAGCAGTAGTTGCTTGGATAGAGAACTATACATGTTATAGTTGTCAGAGCCTAGATTATTTATAGCATATAAAAAAACCATAAGATATGGTATCTGCCTTTTGGAGCTTTCTATCCAGTGACAGGCAAAGAAAAGGCATACTAAATATTAAATCATAATGCATGAATCAGTAAGTAAAATGCTAAGTAATCAGGGGGTCAAATGGTCAAATATTTTGACATTTCTTTAAATTTTGTCCTGGAGTTCCACTGTGGCCCCCATGGAGGCGAATCGCGCGCCAGGTCTCCCCAGGAGCTAGAGGGCCGCTCCGGGCCCCGGAACAAGTATTCGGTGCTGTTACCTACCTACAACGAGCGAGTGCCAGAACCTGCCTCTCATCGTGTGGCTGCTGGTGAAAAGCTTCTCCGAGAGTGGATTCAACTATGAAATTATAATCATAGATGATGGAAGCCCAGATGGAACAAGGGATGTAGCTGAACAGTTGGAAAAGATCTACGGATCAGACAAAATTCTTCTAAGACCACGGGAGAAAAAGTTGGGACTCGGAACTGCATGTATCCACGGAATGAAGCAC
>NW_004524856.1:1473305-1475899 GCF_000260255.1 Octodon degus
CCACACACACACACACACACACACACACACACAAATAAATAAATTATAAAAAAAAATAAAAATAAAGACAATAGGTGGGATTTTGAGGCCAGCATGAACATACAAATTAAAACCATGTTTCAAGAAACTAAAAGAAAAGAAAAGAAGCTAGGAGTGGTTGCATATGCCTATAATCCCAATGCTTGGGAAGCTGAGGCAGGAGCATCACAGTGAGTTCAAGGCCAGCTTGCACTATGTAGCAAGACTCTCTCAAAAACAAAAACAACTGGGCCAGCCAGATAGCTCAGAGGACTAAAGTGCCTGCTTAGGCAGAACACAGCAGGCCAGGGTTCGATCCCTGGCCTGCTGTGCCGGCCCCACCCCCGGGGTGCGCTGAGAAGGCAGCTGAGGCTGGGTGTGGTGGTGCGCACCTGTAATCCCAGCACTTGGGAGGCTGAAAACAGGAGGATCACTAGGAGTCTCATCTGTGTAGTGAGACCCTGTAGACCTTGTCCTAAATACATTTAAAAAAAAAAGAGAGAGAGCGATCCAGAGGTCCAAGGGTACTAGGTTAAAACCATAGGTCAACCAGCTAACCTCCCAGTCTTGAGGTACCAACAAACCAAATCAGTTTTCCATTGATGTAATTCTCTGGCCACTATCTTTATTGCATACATAAGACTTTTTTGTGGATTTGAGGATTGAACTCAGGACCTTCAGCTTGCCAAGCAGGCACTTATGCCACTGAGCTATCTCCTTGACCCCACAAATAAGACTTCAAAATATAATATGGCGTATTTAGTCACTAACTATACTCAAAGAGATATTTCATTATTAAATTTAAAAATAAAAATGATAAAAACAAGTACTTTTAAAAAGCCACTCTAGGGGCTGGTGAGATGGCTCAGTGGTCTAAAGCACCTACTTTGAACAAGCTTAGCAAAAACAAAGGCACTGCAGTTCAATCCCCCAGCACCACATGCCAGCCAGCCCCGCCCCCTGGTGGGCTGAGCTGGACACACACACACACACACACACACACACACACACACACAAATAAAATTTAAAAAAAAAAAGCCACTCTAAAAAATGATTTCATAAAATCAAATGCCCCTAGACATAATAATATAAGCTAAAATGTGTGCCATTATCCAAACAAAAATATTCTGTGTACATTCCTTACAACTCTACAAATATGTCCTCTAATTACATGATCTATGTTCACAAATCAATACAATGTTGGCCTCTGCCATAAGATTTATTTATTTATTTATTTATTGTCTTGTAGGATCTCACTATGCAGTTCAGGTTGGTCTTGAGCTCATTTTGTAGCCCAGGCTGGTCTTGAACTCAAAACAATCCTCCTGAGCCAGGGAGATAGCTCAGTAGAATAAGCGCTTGCCTGCAAGTTCAGGATCCTGAGTTCAATCCCTGGTCTTGCAAAAAAAAAAAATTATATTAGGGGCTGGGGAGATGGCTCAGTAGAATAAGCACTGTGCTTCCCTGGCAGGTGTAAGGCCCTGAGTTTAATCCCTAGTACCAAAAAAAAAAAAAAAAAAATCCTCCTGCCTCAGGCCCCTGAGCGCTGGGATTACAAGCTTGTGCTACCTTGCCTGGAGATGCCATAAGCTTTAATAACTGGCAAAATTCTGGTTCTCTAAAACAACCTGGTATAAAATATTCCTCCTTTTTCTAGCTATGATAATAAACATTAAAATTCTTATCTGTTACATGACTCGTTGTTGTGGACTAATATCTCATATGTCCTTGCCCTCTTTGTCAGACTATGAAAAAAAGGATAGTTCTTCAAAAGACAAAACCCAAAGGCTAGGCCATATAGGCAGCAACTCCTCATCCCCAATAAATTGAAGAGGTACAATCTTGTAGCAGTCAAAACCCAAAAGCCACAGCTGGGCATGGTGGCACATGCTTGGTCTCCCAGCACTCAGGAGGCAGTGGCAGGAGGATTGTTGCAAGTTTTGACACCAGCCTGGGCTACAAAATAAGCTTAAGGCAGCCTGAACTGCATAGAGAGACCCTATCTTAAAAAAAAAGCCTGATACACCTGGAAGATATTTCTGAGTAGAAGTGACTTCCTAAATGTTCTCAATACTAGCAATAAAGCTACCTGCCATATGCAATTTATAAGCATTTACTTAGTAATTAAACCTTGCAAAAAAGAAAATGACAAGACACTTAAGATGCAAACTCAGACCTTCAGTTCATCAAAGACAAATCCAAGAAGCAATGACGTGAAACAATTCAGAAGCTCCCTAAAGTGTAACAGCAGAAGTATTAAGCAAAAAAAATGAGGTTTTAGAAAAAAATCAAATCAGAAATAATTTCACAGACAGCTACAGAGATGGTAACCATAATCAGAGACTTACCTAAAAACTAGATCAAATGTAGATTTAAAAAAATAGAGGCTTGGGGGCCCGGGAGATGGCTCAGTAGAATAAGCGCTTCCCTGGTAAGCACAAGGGCCTGAGTTCAATCCCCAGTTCCTGAAAGAAAGAAAAAAAAAAGATGAAAAAATAGAGGCTTGGGGCTGGTGAGATGACTCAGTGGTCTAAAGCACCTACTTAGAACAAGCTTAGCAAAGCACAGGGACCGCG
>NW_004524856.1:1476129-1483416 GCF_000260255.1 Octodon degus
TGGTGCTGGGGGATTGAACCGCGGTCCCTGTGCTTTGCTAAGCTTGTTCTAAGTAGGTGCTTTAGACCACTGAGCCATCTCACCAGCCCCCTTCCTCAGCTTCTGAAACTCCTCCCTCAGCTTCCTGAATGCTGGGATTACATCCATATGCCAGCAAGCCCAGCTCCACAGCCTTTTTTACTTTAAGGTTGGGTCTCACTAAATTGCATAGACTGACGTCAAATTTGTGATACTCTCATCCCAGTCTCCCAGGAAGCTGGAAACAGATTCAATCAGATACCCAGGAGATTAGAAATTCCACTGAAAGGATGCACAGCAGAATGATAGAATGTGAGGGCAGAATCTCAGATATGGAAGACAGGATTGCATTTAGTGATTATGAGAAGAAAGACTTCTTAAAAATAGCAAGGGACAATGAAAGATCTATCCAGCAGCTGCCAATACTTGGGAGGCTGAGGCGGGACGACTGCTGCAAATTTGAGGCCATCCTAGGCTACATACTGAGTTCAAGGCCCGTTTGAACTACATAATGGGATGCTGTATAAAAAAAAAATCCAGCAGCTGCTAGATGATGCAAAGAAGAACACAAGACTGTTCAGTGTCATTGCTCGCTTCAGCAGCACATATACTAAAATTGGAACAATATAGATATTAGCTTGGCCCCTGCACAAGTATGACACTCAAGTTGTGTAGTGTTCCACATTAAAATAATGATTAATCAGTGTCAATGAAAAAGCAGGAGATAGTACAAATTACATAAAAAAGAAACCTTGAGTTGGCTAGATAGCTCAGCGGATTAAAGCACCTGCTTAGGCAGACACAAGGACCGGGGTTTGATCCCCGGCCTGCCACACCAGCCCCACCACCAGGGTGCACTGAGACAGCAATTGAGACTGGGCGTGGTGGTATGTGCCTGTAATCCCAGTGCTTGGGAGGTTGAAAACAGGAGAATCACTACAAGTCCCATATGTGTAGTGAGACCCTGTATACCTTGTACAACATCCTGCACTAAATAAAAAAAAATTCTAGTCTGGCATGGTGATATGCACTTGTAATCCCAGCACTGGGGAGGCTGAGGCAGGAAGATCACTGCAAGTCTGAGGCCAGCGTGGACTACCAAGTGAATTCAAGACCAGCCTGAACTACACAATGAGATGCTGTCTGAAAAAGACAAGGAAAAAAAGAAAGGAAAGAGAAAGAAGGAAGGAAAAAAAGAAAGAAAGAGAAAGAAAGAAAGAAAGAAAGAAAGAAAGAAAGAAAGAAAGAAAGAAAGAGAGAGAAAGAAAGGGAGAAAGAGAAATCCTAAGATTGAAACAAAAGAAACATGACTCTTCCTTTGGGTCTGGGGCTATAGGCTCAGCAGATAAATAACCAGTCCTGTAAAAGAGTGGGCTCATGCTGCAGAGAAAGTTAGACAAGCCAGACTCTGCCATATAGAGAAGTGGTTAAGCATCAAGGCTCTGAGGTCAGACTGCTGAGAGGCAAACCATTCTTCCCTTTTCCTAAATTTGGCGAATATTACAAGTTTTCAGATGGAGGGTTAAATAAAAGAAAGCATGTGAAAAAAAAATTCTTTTTGATGCTGGTAATTATCTCCAGGGCTTTCCACGGTCTAGGTAAATAGTCTACCACTGAGCTACATCCCCAGCCCTTAATTTCTCAGTTGTTCCACTAATATTCTATTACTCAGGAAAGGCAATAATTATCCAATATGGTTACCATGTTAGGCAAAGTAGGGACTTCCACTTTATATGAGTAAAATTACAGGCCGTAACACCACTCACACGTCACGAATTAAGTATTTCAAAGTAATACAGCAGAGATGATCTACAGTAAACATATTTGTGCCAGACACGGTGGAGCACACCTGTAATCCCATCACCTGAAAGCTTAACGACTGTAAATTCAAGTCCAGTGGAGCGGTTTGGTCGTTCGTTGAGCAGTTGTCGTTTTTGTTTTTGTCAACTGCGGCTGTGGCCTGAAGGCCAGAGCTGCTGTCGGAAAAGTGACTTAAGACTTCTGCGTCGGGTAAAAGAAAATGGCCGAACCAAGCAGACTGCTCGGTAAGTCCACTGGTGGGAAAGCCCCCCCCGAAAACAGCTGGCCACTAAAGCTGCCAGGAAAAGCGCCCCCTCTACCAGCGGGGTGAAGAAACCTCACCGCTACTGGCCTGGTATGGGGCGCTTAGAGGGATTTGTCGTTACCAGAAATCGACCGAGCTTCTCCTTCAGAAGCTGCCTTTCCAGAGGTTGGTGAGAGCTGGCCCAGGATTTCACAACCGGCTTGAGGTTTTGGAGTCAGCCACTGGTGCCCTCCAGGAGGCTAGTGAAGCATGCCTGGTGGGCTTATTTGAAGATACTAATCTGTGTGCCATCCACACTAAGAAATCGCCATCGTGCCCAAAGACATCCAGTAGGCCCGCCGGATATGGGGAGAGAGAGCTTAAGTGAAGGCAGTTTTTATGGTGTTTTGTAGTAAATTGTGTAAAATACTTTGGTTTAATTTGTGACTTTTTTGGTAAGAAATTGTTTATAATATGTTGCATTTGTACTTAAGTCATTCTATCTTTCACAGGATGAATGCGAAAAGTGACTGTTCACAGACCTCAGTGATGTGAGCGCCGTTGCTCAGGAGTGACAAGGTGCTAATGTGCAGAAGGGATGGGGGATATGTCTTGCTTCTCATGATGCATGTTTCTGTATGTTAATGACTTGTTGGGTAGCTATTAAGACACTAGAATTGATAAATGTGTACAGGGTCCTTTTGCGATAAAACTGGTTATGACTTGAAAAAAAAAATTCAAGTCCAGGCCAGGCAATTTAGCAATCTAACAAGATCCTATCTCAAAATATGAAATAAAAGCCCTGGATTCAATTCCCAGTATAGCAAAAGGGGGATTATTCCCCCATATTAATTAATATATTAATGTATCGCTGCCCTAATGCTCTAGAACCCAAAGTACTCCATTTTCTTTTTATTTATTTATTTATATTTTCCCATAATTTTATTGATAAACAAATAGCAATGAGACAGTTTCAAATCAAATTGGTAGGACAGTTTCAATAATTAATACATTGCATACTCTCTTCCTAGTGGTTAATTGCTATACAAGATGCGGACATGATATCCTATTTACAAACACCATTAGAACAAATCACTTTATTCATTAAGAGAATGTGACTATTTATCTATCCTAACCAATAGATGTATTTGGTTACAGAAAAAAATGAGTTAATTTCTCACTGTGGAAATTTGGGGAAACATATTCTATATCCTGTTGTCTTTTTTTTTTTTTTTTTGTGGAACTGGGGATTGAACTCAGGCACTCACCTACTGAGCTATCTCCCCAGCCCCCCCAATCCTGTTGTCTTAACTTACATTAAAACCACATCTTAGGGAGCCGGGGAGATGGCTCATGCTTGCCTGGCAAGCTGCAAATGTCTGAATTCAATTCCTGGTTCTGCAGAAATAAAAAAAAAGGGGGGGGGGCTGGGGAGATGACTCAGTAGAATAAGCACTTCCTGGCAAGCGCAAGGGCCTGAGTTCAATCCCCGGTTCTGCAAAAAAAAAAAGAACCACATCCTAGGCAAAACGAATACTGAATAAATGAGATACCTTCAAAATATACTTCATATATATGACCAGTAGGGGTAGCTCTCTCCCCACATACAGGCAATTCTGATCCCTGAGGCCTTCCACCTATGATCTAAAGCATAATTCAATGCCCCAGACAACCACTCCAGGGTATTTGTTCACCAGCCACTTTTTTTGTTTGTTTTTTAGCACTAAGCACAAAGTCTGTAACAGGTTCTCAATTTTTTGTTTCCCAGTTTCTTCATAGCAATTTTTTTTCCTTTGGAACTACACAGTATTATTTGCCTTTTTGGTTCTTTTTCTTTTTTTTTTAATTTATTTTAATTTTTTTTTAATATTTATTTATTTTGTGTTTATGTAGCCAGCTCAGCCCACCAGGGGGCGGGGCTGGCTGGCATGTGGTGCTGGGGGATCGAACCACGGTCCCTGTGCTTTGCTTAGCTTGTTCCAAGTAGGTGCTTTAGACCACTGAGCCATCTCACCAGCCCCTCTTTTTCTTTTTTTGTGTAGAAAGGGTCTTACTATTTAGTTCAGGCTGGTCTTGCATTAATTATGTAGCCAGGCTGGCTTTGAACTCGCAAATTTGTCCTGAGATTATAATTTAGGTTTTTTGTTTTTGTGGTGCTGGGGATTGAACTCAGGACCTTGCACTTGCCAAACAAATGCTTATTTAACTGAGCTATCTCCCAGGTCCCATGTCCTGAGTATATGCCACTACACTGGGCTTGTTTTTGTTTTTGAGGTACTGGGAATTGAACCTAGGCCCTCATGCATGTTAGGCAAACACTCTACTACAGAGTTATATCCCCAGCCCTTTAGAAAGTTGACAGGGTCTCACTACGTAGTTCGGGCTGGCCTTGAACTCACCATGCACTCAACTCGCCATGAAACTCCTCCCTCAGCTTCCTGAATGCTGGGATTACATCCACATGCCTCAAATTTGTGATACTCTCATCCTAGCCTCCCAGATAGCTGGATTACAGGCATGCACCACCACACTGAGCTGCTCTTCTTATTCCATGTGGGAACAGGCATAACAAATAAACACCCAAGATGAAAGGAAACAGCAAAGCCACCACCACATTCCTTAAGAATAGTCTTCCTTGGGGCTGGTGAGATGGCTCAGTGGTCTAAAGCACCTACTTAGAACAAACTTACCAAAGCACAGGGACCACGGTTCAATCCCCCAGCACCACATGCCAGCCAGCCCCGCCCCCTGGTGGGCTGAGCTGGCCACACACACACACACACATAAATTAAAAAAAAAAAAAAAGAATAGCCTTCCTTAGGGCAAAGGGGAGGGGAGGGGACGGAAGGGGAGAGGGGAAGCAAAAAGGGTTAAGCTGTGTTATGTACGTGTACCAGCTCTCCACAACCAACGAACGAGCTGTATTACGGATATAGTCATCATGTACTGTAAACACGGACTAATACAAATTTTAAAATTAAAAAATGACACATCAAAAGAAACATGAAAAAAAAAAAAAGAACAGCCTGCTTTAGCTGGGCATACCTATAATCTCAGCACTGAGGGAAGCAGAGGCAGGACTGCAAACTGCAAGTTCAGCTCCACCAAGGCAATTTAGCAAGACCTTGTCTCAAAATAAAAACAAAAAGGGCTGGGAATGTAGCTCAGTGAGAGTGATTGCTTTGCATGTGTGAGGTCTTGGTTCAATCCTTAATGTTTTGTTTTGTTTCTGTTTGAGACAGGGTCTCTCAATGCAGTTCAAATTGGCCTTGAACACACAATGTAGCCTAGGTTGGCCTTGAATTCTCAGGGACCTGCCTGCCTCAGCCTCCTGAGTGCTAAAGTTACAGGCATGCTGGGATTACAAGACTGTGCCACCATACTTGGCTGCTTTTGTTTTTTGAGACAGGGTCTCACTATGTAGTTCAGGCTGACCTTGAACTCACTATGTACCCCAGGCTGACTGGAACTCAGGCTGATCCTCCTGCTTCAGCCTCCTAAGTGCTGGGATGGGGAGTGCCATCATGCTGGGGCTAGCAGTACTGCTTAATAAAAGCAAATAATGTGTGGCTCAGAGAAAAAAATTGCTGTATAAACAACAAGAAACTGGGGGTCTCGGGTCTCCCCAGAGCGGCTGCGCCTCCTCCACCTCCTCAGCCTCTTCCTGGCGGAGACCCCAGCGCCGGCACTTGTCATTCACCAAGTGGGTATGCCCTGTTCCAGCCCAGGGCCTACAGTTGTGAAGCAAAGAGATGAAGTCGTTCATCTTCTGGATCTTTAGCATAATTGAGGCGGCTGATCAAGAGAGTAAACAAATACACAACATGGCGCTGTGCTGTTGGGGCCTGTGTGAGGCTGCAGAGCTGCCTCAGGGGAAGCCTGCATCAGAGCTGGCATAGCCATGCAGAGATCTGGGGGAACAGATGGGGACAAGTGCCAAGGTCCTGAGGTGGAAGGGACCATGACAAGTGGAGGAGCAGCTGAGGCTGCTGAGGTCGGAGCTGAACTCCAAGGAGGAAGGAGAGGAGCGAGGGCATGGTCTCCAAGGGCCTTGTGGCAGAGTATCTGGCCGCTGCCAGTTCTGCCTTTCACAGAAGTTCTTCACCTTCATTCATACTTATCTCTGTATCGCTCCATTTTTAGCATTTGTACTGCCCACTCGAGCACCTTTGCCTTTATTCACAAGCTCGCAGAGAACACAGTAGGCAGAGCCCCTATGTCCAGGCACACACCTCTTTCTTGCTCCTCCAATAAACTACAGAAGTGAAAAAAAAAAAAACCCAAAAACACAAGAAACTAAAAATCAAGTACCCATCATAGGATTTGTGCTTTTACATATTTCATTTTATCTAAGCCTCACAATGGCAGTGTTGGGGAGCCAGGGAGATAGCTCAGTGGAATAAGTGCTTGCCTGGCAAGCGCAAGGGCCTGAGTTCAATCCCTGGTACCACCAAAAAAAAAAAAAAGGCAGTGTGAAGTAGATAAACCAGCTCAGACAAATATAGGATTGGCAATTGGGAGAGGTCTGCAGCTACAAAGATTTAAACTGGCAGGGCAAGATGGAATTTTAAAAGTTAAGTTCTGCTGGTACATGCCTGTAGTCCTAGCACACAGGAGGCTGAAGCAGGAAGATCACTGGAAGTTCAAGGTCAGCCCAAACTACATAAAAAGACCCTGTCTCAAAAAACCCCCGAAATGTTAAACTCTTTTTTCCTTTAGAGACAAGCCACTTTTCCTAACTTTCTCACACACAGGGAGGATGCAACCACCAACCTCTCCTCACCCCACCTCTGACAAATAGAAGATGCAGATGCCCCAGGAGGTTAGCGTTCCATTCAGAAGGGAGCCAAAAGGAGCTGGAAGCGAAGGACAAGACACTCACTGCTTCCCCTCTCCCTTCGCTTCCTTACTATAAAAGCCCTTGTACACCTAGACGTTGAATCAGAGCCTCTTTTTTTCCTTTCAAAAAAATAAATGGCCTGCTTGCTTTGGTGGCACATACCTGCGATCCTAGGTTGAGGATGGAGGATCTTAGGTTTGAGGTTGGCCTTGGCTACACAGCCAGCTCAAGAACAGCCTAGTGAGACCCTGTCTCAAAAACCAAAATCATGAAGAAAAAAAAAAAATGAAGAGGGGGGGAACAAAAAAAATGAAGAAAGCCCTAGCAAGATGAACACCCACAAGGTTCTCTTGTGAGTTAGCTGCTTTCTATCTCCCACTCTTTC
>NW_004524856.1:1486153-1488336 GCF_000260255.1 Octodon degus
CTATGGGTAATCCCAGCAGTACTAAGACCCATAATCCCAGCCTTGGATCACACATAATCCCAGTGGATCATGAGTTAACAGAAACTCTAGAAGTCCTCACTCCATGACTGCATGAGGCATTGGGGGGACAACTAGACACAAACCATAACAGACAGGGTCTCACTGTCTAGTTCAGGCTGGCCCGAACTCACTATGTAGCCCAGACTGGCATAAGAATCACAGAGATCCACCTGCCTCAGACTCCCAAATGTTGCAATTACAGGCATGTAGGCCCCAGCCATTTACCTTGGGATTACAGGTACTCCTGAATGGTCTAGTCCTACCTAATAAAGCATCCTCCAGGGCCGGGGAGATGGCTCAGTGGAATAAGCGCTTCCCTGGCAAGCTCAAGGATCTGAGTTCAATCCCCAGTTCCGCAAAAAAAAAAAAAAGCATCCTCCACAAGTAATCTACCCAGCAGTCAATTTTGTCCTAGTCTGTACTCACAATGCAAAAGCCCCAACCACAATCAGGATAAGACTATAGCCCTTAGTAGTATACTGTATCTGTATCACTTGAAGTCACTCTCCTTCTGAAACCAAAACAATGCAGCATAAGGCCCTCATTTTTATGTACTAATTTCTGCAATTTGTTTATCTCTAATATGGGTCAAAGACTCTAGAAACCTAAGAACTGAAGGAAGTCACGGCTGAACACTACCCAACGTTGAGCTAGGAGAGTCTATGTCCTCAATCAGGACATTTAACCAGAGGACAGTCAATGCTAGCTACACATCAACAAACCACAAGCCAGCTCAGCACTGTCTTCACAGTCTTCTTCACCAAGGACTGTAGACTCTGCAGCTTCATAAGGACTAGTAAGTCTGGGGCCACCTGATTCACAAATAGGAAATGTAGGGTCAATCCCCTTGACATATACCTCACCCCACCCTCAAATTCCTCCTATCTAGGAAGTAGCTCATATATTAGGCAACCATCTGTAGAGTGAAGGGACTTCAGGAGAGACTGAATTTGGCTGGCCTGGGGGTCTCTTAACAAAGGTTACCATGCCAAGTTGCATCATCCTCCAGTGCTGTCTCACCATAGCTAGTGGAGCCTAGCAGACATCTTGGGGTATGCTAGTGAGCTCTGAAGGCTCGGCGCCACATCAGGTAGTGACCAGATCCCACTTACCCCTTTATCTTGAGACCTTCTGGGAGGTAGAATTCTAGGGCCAGTCTAGTTGACCACAAATCATGGCTCCTAAGCCACACTGCTTTCAGGTTACCAAGGACTGCTTATATTCCTAACTTCAGTACAGAGCCAGTTACTCAGTTCTTAGTCTCCAGGCCTTATCTCTTCCTTTGGCAAAGTGAGACCCCCCCACAAGACCTGTTTTCTTCCCAAGACCAATATTAACAGAAAAGGCAGTTGGGGACCAGTAAAGGCATCTGAAAAAAAGAAAATGGAGTGGATAAAATGATATAGTGTGGGGCCGGCCAAATACCTCAGCAGATTAAAGCACCTGCAAGCAGGTGCAAGGGCCAGGATCCTGCCCCTGAGGCAATTGAGACTGGGCGTGGCATGGGCCTGTAATCCCAGCTCTTGGGAGCTGTAAACAGGTGGATCACTAAGAGTCTGATCTGGTAGTGAGACCCTAACCACCCTGTAGTCCCTTCCCTAAAAAATAAATAAATAAAATTTAAAAAATAAAAATAAAATGATATAGTATGGGCTGGCCTGATAGCTCAGCAGACTAAAGCGCCTGCTTAAACAGAGCAAAGCAGCAGGGGTTTAATCTCCAGCATGCCCTGCCAGCCCCAGCCCCACCCCCAAGCTTGCTGAAACACTGGATTGAGACTGGGCACTGTGGCGCGTGCCTGTAATCCCAGCACTTGGGAGGCTGAAAACAGGAGAATCACTACCAGTCAGATCTACGTAGTGAGACCTTGTAGACCTTGTCCTAAAATACAGGAAAAAATGATATAGTGAGTAAATACAGGTTGCTTTCTATCATCTTATATTAGTTGGTATTTTTTATAGTCTTATATAACTGGAATTATATAGTATGTACTCTTTTTAAAGGCCACTTTATTGAGATATAAATTCACATACCACACAATTCACTCATTTCAAACAAAGACACCGGCCAGATAGCTCAGTGGATTAAAGCACCTGTTTAGGCAGATGCAGGGGTTGGGGTTT
>NW_004524856.1:1489066-1491785 GCF_000260255.1 Octodon degus
ACACACACACACACACACACACACATAAATAAATAAAATTTAAAAAAAAACTTATCATTAAAAAAATTTCTTTTTGTTTTTTGTTTCAATTGTAGTAATTGTAGTAAATTGTAGTAAAACATACATAGTAAAACTTATCATTAAAATTTTTTTTGCGAGTGTCTCCCTATATTGCTCAGACTGGCTATACCTAAATGCAAATGATCGTCCTGCCTCTGTCTCTGGAGTAGCTGCGACTGCAGGTATAAGTTGGCATGCCCAGCTTAAATAGTAAATTTTTTATAGACTGTATTTTTTTTCTTTTAGCACTGGGAATTGAACTCAGGCCTTCACATATGCTAACTATGTGCTCTACCCCCAGCTAGATCCCCAGCGTCATACACTATTTTTTTTAAATTTTTTTTTTTTTGTGGAACCGGGGATTGAACTCAGGCCCTTACACTTGCCAGGGAAGCGCTTATTCCACTGAGCCATCTCTCTGGCCCCTTAAGGATGTTTTTATTTATTTATTTTTTCATACATTTTTTTAAAGAGCAGTTTTAGATTTAAGTCAAAATTAAGCAGAAAGTAAAGTTCCCAGTTCACTCCCTGCCTCCACACAAGCACAGCCTCCTCCGTTATCTCAGTCTCCCACACTAGAAGAGTAGTTACCATTACATCTGTTACCATCATGGTATCCTACAAAGCAGCTTCACCATCCTAAAAATCCTCTGTGCCCAGCCTTCCTTTCCCTTCCTCCATAATTTTTCATTCTTTTCCAGAATTATACAAATTTTGATTATACAAATTTTGATTAAACATTATGTACTCTTTTTTTTTTCTTTAATGTATTTAGTATAGGGTGTACAGGGTCTCACTGCATAGATCGGATTTGTACAGATTCTCCTGTGTACAGCCTCCCAAGAACTGGGATTAAGGGCACACGCCACCATTCCCAGAGCGCCCCAGAGGCGGGGCTGGCACAGCACTCCGGGGATTGAACTAGGGTCACTGCACTCTGCCTAAGCAGGTGCTTTAGTCCACTGACCTATCTGGTCAGCCCTTTTTTTTTTTTTTTGTATTTTAGGACAAGGTCTACAGGATCTACAGGGTAAGCGTACCCCCATGCCCGGTGTCAGTCAATGCCTCAGCATAACCCGGGGGTGGAGCCAGCATGGTAGGCCGGGGCATCGAACTCCTGGCTCCTGAATCTACCTAAACAGGCTCCTTAATCTGCTGAGCTATTTGGCCAGCCCCCTTCTTTTTTGTTTTCATGGCACACTTAATTCCTTTTTTTTTTTTAAATCTCTGTTATGGTTTGTGTCTAGTTGTCCCTCAAAAGCCTCATGCAGTCATGGGGCAGGGACTTGTAGAGTTTGAGATTAACTCACGATCCACTGGGATTACGGGTTTTAGTACTGCTGGGATTATGGGTGTGAATGCTACACCCAGCTTGGGGTGGATAGCCTGAATGTAACATAAGAGAAACATAGAGACAAACTTGCTCTCTGTTGTCATTGTTATTGCCACTCCTCCCTTGGCTCTTGCTCTTTGCTGGCTGCCATGAACTGCTGCTCTCTGCTCTGTGCCTCTCTTCCTTGGAGCCAGCTGAGTGTGGACTGAAACCTCCAGTAACTGTGAGCTAAATAAACCTTTCCTTCTTTTATTTTGGGGGTTGGGTGTTTGTCCCAGCAGTGAGAGAAGAGTCACTGAGACCATTTCTTTCTCTCCTCTCTTCCCTCCCTGCATCTCTTGATCCCCTTTCCACTTGAGAAAGTGATATTATAGATTGCTTCTTTGTCAACACCAAATAATATTCATTGTCTGAACGTAACTACTAGTTTTTGTCTATTGCCAGACAATTTCAGGAGAATAAAGACCTGAGAGTTATCTTGAAAGGTATTGAGGGCTGGGGAGATGGCTCAGTAGAATAAGCGCTTCCCTGGCAAGTGCAAGGGCCTGAGTTCAATCCCCAGTTCCGCAAAAAAAAACAAAAAAAAAAAAAAAAAGTATGGGCAACAGAAATGACTGAGGCATGGGCAGTGTCAGAACTAGAAAGCTGGGCATGGTGGTGCACCCCTGTCATCCCAGCACTTAGAATCATTGTGAGATTGAGGCCAGCCTGAACTATATGGCAAGATCTTATCTTAAAAACAAAGCAAAACGAAACAAAAAGCTAGAATATATGGTTACTGCAGGTGATCCTGCACTCTGAGATATATAAACAATAAGAGAATGAAAAATGGATCTAACATCTGGTAGATGACTCAAAGACTAATCTAAGGTTAATTATAATTGGTGAAAAGCAGAAGACTGCATAAATGACATGAAAAGTCCGTTTACAAAAATAATAGCAAGAAACCATCCAAATATGGGGAAAGAATTAAACATACAGATGAATGAGGCATATAGAACCTCCAAGGGCCAGGAACATAGCTCAGTGGTACAGTGCCTGCCTGGAAACGGTGAGGTCTTGGGTTTGATTCCTGATACAAAAACAAAAACAAAACCTCCATATAGCCATGATCAGGGGAAAAAAAAACACAAAACCTCCACAGTACATCATAGTCAAAATCCAAGAAGTCCAATCCAAGGACAGAATCTTAAAAGCTGTTAGAGAAAAACTACAAATCATTTATAAAGGCAAACCCAGGGCTGGTGAGATGGCTCAGTGGTCTAAAGCACCTACTTAGAACAAGCTTAGCAAAGCACAGGGACCACGGTTCAATCCCCCAGCACC
>NW_004524856.1:1492430-1493454 GCF_000260255.1 Octodon degus
AATAAATTTAAAAAAAAAAAAAGAAAACTGATAGAGAGCCAGGTATGATGGCACATAGCTGTAACCCCAGGATTTGGGCAGCTGAAGCAGGATTGCTATGAGTTCAAGGCTAACCTGAATTATACAGTGAGATCCTGCCTAGTGGGGGGGAGGAGTAAGGAGGAGGGGAGGGAAATGGGAAAAAAAGAAGAATCAAGATATGTTATGTACAGGGACAAATTCCCTATGATGAATGTGATCATTAAATATATCTAAATTACACCAATAAATCTAATTTTAAAAAACTGATAGAAAAACAATGCCTTTCCATGACAAAGAGAACATTAAGAAAGTGATGAACAGGAAGTGAAGGCAGTCTGGCTGTACCCATTGTCACCCATCTGTCACCTCATTGATCACCAGGGTGGATTCAGCTGATCTGGCTGGCTGGGCAGGTATTCCCTTCCTTCTTCACACTCCATGTGCATTCCTCTTGAAGCTGCATGCTTGGTCAGAGAGGAAGATCACCCCCAATAGAGGAGGATCATTTCCTCAGTCAGGTTTATACAAGTAGCTGTGCTCCCCTGCTAGTTCTCAAGAAAGTCATGATGAAGGGTTGGCCAGATAGCTTAGTAGACTAAAGCACCTGCTTAGGTAGACTCAGGGAATGCATTTGAACCCTGGCATGCTGTGCAGGCCCCGCCCCCAGGGCACGCTGAGACAGTGATTGAGCCCGGGCGTGGTGGTGGGAGCCTGTAATTCCAGCGCTTGGGAGGTTGAAAACAGGAGGATCACTAGGCCTCAGACCCTGTAGATCCTGTACTAAATACATTAAAAAAAGAAAGTCATGAGGGCCTGGGATGTGGCTCAGTGGTAAAGTGCTTGCCTAGCATGCACAAGGCCCTGAGTTCAATTCCCAGTACCACAAAACAGTCATGAACACCAAACCAGCACTCCAAAACATTCCCAAAAATAACTTAGAAAGATACAATGAAGCCAATAATACTAAAAAACCTAATGGAAAGAAAACATCAGGCAGGGTAAG
>NW_004524856.1:1493920-1494848 GCF_000260255.1 Octodon degus
CAGATCAGAGTCAATATACTTTTCTTTTTTTTTTTTTTTTTTTTTGGCAGAACCAGGGGTTGAACTCAGGCCCTTGCACTTGCCAGGGAAGCGCTTATTCCACTGAGCCATCTCACCAACCCTCGATACTTTTCAAAATAACTCTCAAGTCTTTATTCTCCTGAAATTGTCTGGCAATAGAGAATACAAGGACTATGAATACAGTTTGGCATCATTGTTTTGATTAGTGAAAAGCACCAACAGTTTTACCCACCTTTATTTTTGTATCATTTATAGAAATGTCAGAATATGACTTCCACAGAGATGTTAGAGTGGTGAATAGCAAAGAAAGAGCCTCTCCGAGATTTGTTGTTCAGACATTGGTATATAGCAACATGAGGAAGACAAGAAGGAGGGAACTGGGTCCTGGGTTCTGGGGCATCTGAGGCAAGAATTGAAGCCCATGGGAAGAATGAAGAGAAAGACTTGAACAAGGAGGAAGAGGGTATGGTACTTTCTTCCTGAGCCCTGACTCACTGCGTAGGAGGGCAGCTCAAACTTGCAGACACACAGTGACTACTGGCAACCCCTGGGGCCTCTGTGGAGAAATTCTCCAGAGGAATGGAGCAGTGGATGAAGCAAACTACAGTGGCTAGCGAATAATTTGGACTCAGACAGCCCTCAGGAGTGGGTGATTGGCCGGGAGCCATCTTGGAGAGAGGCCACCTAAGCTCAGAAGCATCTATCCGTTCCAAGTGTCAGGAAGAGACAGAGCCACACTTACTTAGCAGAAGGTCAAGGAGCCAAGGTCAAGCCCACAGAAGGCACATGAAGTGTTTCAGGCTGACCAAATTAGCTTCCTGCCTCATAGCCAGAAACCAGCCTGAATTTCAGTTGGAATTACAAGTGCAGATTTACCGTGGTTGCCTTGCTTTTTTTTTTTTTTTTT
>NW_004524856.1:1495378-1500269 GCF_000260255.1 Octodon degus
CTCTCTCTCTCTCTCTCTCTCTCTCTCTCTCTCTCTCTCAAATAAATAAAAAAAAAAATGAGACCAGAATAGAACAACAACAAAAACCCTAGAAACAATCTTCATATTCACATAAAAACAAGAACAAAATATTAAGAAAAGAGAAAAAAATAAAAGAAAACAAAAATAAGAAAAGAAGGAAGTACAAAAAATGTCCGCTTCAGGGTGTCTCTATTTTTTCCTCCTAACCCCTTTAAAATTTTCTACCCTGAAGGTAAAATAGCCATCCTGAGGACATATTTACTGTATACAATTTTCTGGTTTGCTTTAGATTTAGTTATATAATAACAAATCTAGTTCATATGGTTAAAGGTAGCAATTTTTTTTTTTTTGTATTTTGGACAGGGTGGACAGGGTGGATAGGGTCTCACTGCATAGATCAAACTCATAGTGATCCTCCTATTTACAGCCTCCCAAGTGGATTACAGGCATGCACCACCACGCCTAGTCTCATTTGCCATCTCAGTGTGCCCCTGAGGGCGGGGCGGGGATGGCAAGCCAGGATGGAACTCCCAGCCCCTGCGTCTGCCTAAGCAGGCGCTTTAATCTGCTGAGCTATTTGGCTAGCCTCAAAGGTGGTAAATTAATAGTAACCACAGTTTGAATTTTCTAGGCTGTGTGTGATGTTATTGTTATTACTGATTATACTACTTTGGCCAAGGTGGCATAATTGTTCAAATCAGTTGTTCTTCCTAGTATGTCAAAATAACTCAAAGTGAAGGGTCTCAATTCCCCAGTCAAAACAAACAGACTGGAATATTGGACCAAAATAAAACCCAACAATATGTTGTATACATGAAACACATTTAAAGCTGGACATGGTAGTGTATAACCATAATCCCAGCACTCAGAAAGCAGGAGGATCATTGAGTTTGAGACCAGCATGGTCAACAAAGTGATCTCAAGGCCAGCCTGAACTGTACAGTGAGACCCTGTCTCAAAAAAAGAAAAATAAAAGCAACATATTTAACCCAAGAAGAGATTCATAAACTAAAAATCAATGGGTAGAAAACAATATTTCATGAAATAAGAACTCAAAAACAAGCAGGAGTAGCTATCTTATTTTTAGACAAAGGGGACTTTGAGCCAGAACTTAGCAGAAGAGGCTAAAGTAAGGTCACTACATATTGGTTGAGGAAACAACTCAACACAAAGATATAACAATTATATAAAAATATATGTACCAAACACCGGTGTACCCAACTTCATGAAAAAAACATGACTGGACATAAAAGATTAGATAAAAATAACAAAATTATATTTAAAAAATTAGGGGCTAGGGATTTGGCTCAGTGCAAAATGCTTACCTAGCAACCTGGAGTCCTTGGGTTCGGTCCTCAGCACCAAAAACGAAAAAAAAAAAAATTTAAATAAAAAAAATAAAAAATTGTATCAGGGGACTTCACTACCCCACTGTCAAAAAATATACAGATTAAGGGCCAGCTAGATAGCTCAGTGGATTAAAGCGTCTGCTTAGGCAGATGCAGGGACCAGGTTGGGTTCGAACCTGGCCTGGGTGCTGGCTCAGCCCCCTGGGCATGCTGAGCCACAATTGACACTGGCAGTGGTGGCGTGTGCCTTTAATCCCAGTGCTTGGGAATTTGAAAACAGGAGGATCACTAGGAGTCCGATCTATGCAGTGAAACCCTGTAGACCCTGTACTAAAATCCATAAAAAAGAAAAAAAAACCCAAGGGCTGGCCAAATAGCTCAATGGATTAAAGCTCCTACAAGGGGCCAGGGAGATGGCTTAGTAGAATAAGTGCTTCCCTGGCAAGCACAAGGGCCTGAGTTCAATCCCCGGTTCTGCCATAAACTAAAACTAAATAAAAAAATTTAAAGCACCTACAAGCAGGCACAAGCATTGCTGTTTTGATCCCCAGGCCTTCCATGCTGGACCCACGCCTGGGGCACACTGAGATGTCGATTGAGACTGGGTGTGATGGCATGCACCTGTAATCTCAGCTCTTGGGAAATTGTAAACAGGCAGATCACTATGAGTCCGATCTAGAAGTGAGACCCTGAACACCCTGTAGACCCTTCTCTAAAATAAAAAAAGCAAATATACAAATTAACTAGACAAAAATATCAACAAAATAATCAGAGTTCAACCAAATCTTTAAACAGATGCACTTAATAGTGTTTCACCCAACCACAGAATATGCATTCTTAGCACATTAAGTATGCTTAGATAAGGGCTGGTCAAATAAGTCAACAGATTAAAGCACTTGCAAGTAGGCACAGGGGCCAGGGGTTCGATCCCTCGGCCTGCTGTGCTGGCCCTGCCCCTGGGGCTGTGGAGATAGCAATTGAGACTGGGCATGGTGGTGTGCACCTGTAATCTCAGCTCTTGGGAGGCGGTAAACAGGCGGAACACTGTGACTCTCATCTAGTCATGAGACCCTGAACACCCTGTAGACCCTTCCCTAAAAAATACAAAAAAAAGTATGCTTAGGTAAATACAGAATAATATAATTCCATGCATATTATTAGATCATAGTGCAAGGAAACTTGGACTGAATGGCAAAAGAAAACACAGATATTATACAAATGCATGCAAAGTAAACAATATACCTTTTTTTTGGTACTGGGAATAGAACTCAGGACCTTGTACTATATCCCAAGCTGCAACAATACACTTCTGAATCATTAATGGGTTACAGAAAAAAATCAAGGAAAAAAGTAGACAGTTCCTAGAATCAAACAATGACAGCATAACATAACAGAACCTATGGGACACAATGAAAGCATCATAAGAGGAAGCTTATGGCTATGAATTCTGCACTAGAAAAGTGAGCCCAGTAATCAGATAAGGTACCTCAAGATCCTAGAAAAACAAGAAGAGTCAAAATCCAAAGCTAGAACAAGGAAAGAAATTATAAAGATCAGAGCAGAAATTAATGAAACTCAGACTAAAAATCAATTACAGAGATCCAGTGAACTGAAGAGCTGGTTCTTCAAAAGAATAAATATAGACAAACCCTCAAACCCTTTGATCTTAGCAGATTAAGAAAACGAAAACACCCAAATTAATCCAATTAAAACTGGAAAAGGTAGCTGGGAATGGTGGTGCATACCTATATTCCTAGCATCAGGAGGCTAAGGCAGAAAGACTGAAGTGAGTTTGAAGTGGGTTACACAGTGAGTTCAAGAGCAGCCTAAACTATGTAGCGAGACCCTATCTCGCAAAAGAAAAATGAAAACAAAAAAGAAATGGAGAAAAGTGAAATTATAACAGACATCACTGAATTCCAGATCATTAGTGACTACTTCAAAACCATATGTTTCAATAAATTGGAGAATCTGGAATTCTAGATACATATGAATTACCAAAACCAAGAAATATACAGACTGAATTCTATAACAAGCAATAAAATTGAAGGAGTATTAAAAAAAAAAAAACCCTTGGGGGCCAGGGAGATGTCTCAGTAGAATAAGTGCTTGCCTGGCAAGCACAAGGGCCTGAGTTCAATCCCCGGTTCCGCCAAAAAAACCCAAAAAACCTAGCAACTAGCACCCTGCGGACTTGGCAAAAGTGTGGCTAGGCTCCACACTACAGCTGCCATGGCCCATTGACAGAGTCAGCCCATTCGGGCTGCATGAAACCTAAAAGATGTCTCCATGTGATAGGATGACCTAAGAGTGGAAACCAGTGACTCAAAACCAGAATGCTGGTCCCAAAACTTCAAGCATCTGCAGTCTCAGCTTCAGGTGAAGAAGGCAGCGCTCACTCAGCAAACAGCCAAAGGACAAAATGAAGTACTACCCCTGCTTCAGCCACTGACTTAAAGCGAGGTGCTCTGCAGACAGCGAGCATATATATTGTGGATACACCACCACACACTGACACAGGTCTGCAGGATGCTCTTCTCAGAGGGCTTTCTGCAGAAGTTCTGATTCCCTTCATTGATGAACATGATTGCATGTTTCCTAATGACTATGAAAAAGTAGTGCAACACCAAAGAGACAGCAAGAGCTGGAGAGAGGAGATAAAAGAGAAAAGGCAGAAAGACAGACTTGAAGCTAGTAGATTTTCAAGGTGGCCAGAAACACATTCTGTTTTTTTAATATATTTAGTACAGGGTCTACAGGGTCTCACTACACAGATGCGACTCGTAGTGATCCTCCTGTTTACAGCTTCCACAGAACTGGGATTACAAGTGTGGCCACCATGCCCGGACTCAGTCCCAGGTTCAGCGCATGGTTGGGGCAGGGCTGGCATGGCATGTGGTACCGGGGATCAAACCCTGGTCCCTGTGCTTGCCAAAACAGGCGCTTACTCCACTGAGCTATCTCACTGGTCCTCCATGTATGTGTGTGTTTGTGTGTGGGGGTTTTGTTTGTTTGGTTTTGGTTTTTGAGATAGGATCTCACTTTGTAATTTAGGCTGGTGTCGAATTTACTATTATAGCCCATGCTGGCCTCAAACTCATGGTAACTGTCTGCCTCAGCCTCCTGAGTGCTCAGTATCTCAGTATGGCACCATTCCTGGCTTTGAAGGACTTCTAATAGTTTCTATTTCACGGTTTGACTTCTGTGGACTTACTTTCAAGGAGTTTCAAAAAACATTACTCCAAATCATTTATCACAGATTTTTCACTATACTGTGGGATTTTGCAGTATCATACAGTCAACATATGTTGTTAAAATTACATAGGTTTATGAGTTTAGAAAATGGCTAAGAATATTTGAAGTTGGGGTCAGGGAGACAGCTCAGTAGGATAAACGCTTGCCTGGCAAGCACAAGGGCCTGAGTTCAATCCACGGTTCTGCCAAAAAATAAAGAAAATAATATTTGAAGTGCTTTTAAAAGTATGGAAAAGGTTTATAAGAGTGTGGGAAGGGTGTATAAA
>NW_004524856.1:1500979-1504175 GCF_000260255.1 Octodon degus
ATATTTTTTTCTTTTTATGTATTTACAGGGTCTACAGGGTCTCACTACATGATTGGACCAGTAGTGATCCGCCTGTTTTCAGCCTTCCAAGATCTGAGATTGAACTCAGGACCTTGCTCTTGCCAAGCAAGTGCTTATTCTACTGAGCCATCTCCCTGGCCCTGGCTTGCTGGTATTAATCAATTCAGATCTGGATTTTGTATGCCCATGTTATTTATTAGTGACAGCCAAGAAACACCTTAAAACGGACAAGACTTTTTCTTACCTTTTTCTTCTCCTTTCTTTTTCTCTTTTTTATTTTACTGTTTCTTCTTGTTTTTAACTGTGAACATGGTTGCTAGCTGTTGTCTTTCCTGTTCCTTTTTTATCTTGTTTCTTTCATTCCCTCCTGACTTCTTCAATAGTTCCCCAAGGATTGGGTGATCTTTCTTTGTCTTCCTTGGTTCTAATCTCTTCCTCTTCTATTTTTCTACTTCCCAAATTGCTTTTGTGTGTGTGTGTGGTGGGCTCAGACTGCCCTGGGGGTGGGGCTGACAAGGCAAGGCATGCAGTACCTTCCATTTGCCTAAACTTGCCTAAGCCCAAGCTCTAGACCACTGAGCTATCTCTCCTGCAGGCCTTTTATTTATTTATTTATTTATTTATTTATTTATTTATTTATATTTTTATTTTTGAGACAGGTTCTCACTATGTAGTTCAGGCTGGGCTTGTGTTCCCTTCTGTAGCTCCCAGGCTAGTTTTGTCAGCGTGCTGTGTCCAGAGATCCAGCCGACACAACACAGGAAGTGATCCAAAGCCAACAAGGAGCACCCAGGGATCAGGGACACACACACACACACACACACACACACACACACAGGGCCAGGGATCTAACTTGGGACCTCATGTATGCTGGGTAGGTATTTATGTCTCTACACTATCTACCCAGCCCCTCCCCCAGTTGCTTTTATTTATTTATTTTTTAATTTTATTTATTTATTTATTTTTTTCGGAACCGGGGATTGAAACCCTTGTGCTTGCCAGGGAAGCGCTTATTCTACTGAGCCATCTCCCCGGCCCCCCAGTTGCGTTTAAATTTTCTCCCCTAGGGGCAAACTGCTATACTGAGGGCTTATTTACTGCATGTAATATTCTGCTTTTTTTTTTTCCATTTATGTATTTGGTACAGGGTCTCACTACACAGCTCAGACTCCTGGTGATCCTCCTGCTTTCAGCCTCCTCGACACTGGGATTACAGAAGTGCACCACCAAGCCTGGACTCTGTCCCTGACTCAGTGCACCCTGGGAGCGGGGCTGGCGCAGCATGTGGGATCAGGGATCAAACCCTTGTCCTTGTGCTTGCCAAAGCAGGCACTTAGTCCACTGAACTATCTTGTTGAACCTTTGGTTGATTTTAAGTTTTGTTATATTCCCATAAATCTACTTCAAGGTTACTTCAGTTTGTCATTTTCCAGGATGTGTTTGATGTTACTGTTATTGCTGATTGAACCAAAGTGACATAATGTTCTAATCAGTTGTTCTTCCTGGTGTACCAAGACTGAGACTACTAAAGAGTCACAGAAATACTACATATAGGCCAGTGCCAAAGAACCAGGAGAGAGGATAAATAGGCAGCAACTCCATATCCCTAATAATTGAAGAAGTAGGATCTCTTAATAGTCAAAACCCAAAAGCCAGCTCCAATTGGAAGACATCTCTGAGAAGTAGTCATTTCCTACGTGTTCTAAATACTAGCAATAAAGCTACTTGCTACATGCAATTTATAAGCATCAATCCAGGAATTAAACTAAAAAAAAGAAAGAAAGAAAATGACAAGACACTTCTTAAGCAGGATGGAACCTCAGACCTCCAGCTCACCAAAGACAAATCCTAGGGGCAATGACGTGAAACAATTTAAAAGCTTCCCCGTGGAATCTCTGAAGTGTAACAGCAGAAGTAAAAAAACAAAAAAAAAAAAGTTTTACTTATTTATTTATTTATTTATTTATTTATTTATTTATTTTTTAGGGAAGGGTCTATAGGATGTTCCCGATCTCACTACTAGATCGGACTCCTAGTGATCCACCTGTTTACAGCCTCCCAAGAGCTGGGAGGCACTCACCACTACGCCCAGTCTCAATTGCTGTCTCACCATGCCCAGGGGCGGGGCCAGCACAGCAGGCCTGGGGATCGAACTTCCTGTCCCTGTGCCTGCTTGCAGGTGCTTTAATCTATCTTTGAGCTATTTGGCCCGCCCCAGAAAAATGTGATTTTAGGAGAAAAATCAAATCAGAAATAATTTCACAGATAGCTACAGAGATGGTAACCATAATTAGAGACTTATCTAAAAACTAGATGAAATATAGATTTAAAAACATAGAGGAAAATGATGGAAACCATGAATGCCAATATAGGGAAGAAATAGAATCCATTTCTTCCTCAGCTTCTGAAACTCCTCCCTCAGCTTCCTGAATGCTGGGATTACATCCATATGCCAGTAAGCCCAGCTCCACAGTCTTTTTTATTTTGAGGTTGGGTCTCACTAAATTGCATAGACTGACCTCAAATTTGTGATACTCTCATCCCAGCCTCCCAGGAAGCTGGAAACAGATTCAATCAGATACCCAGGAGATTAGAAATTCCATTGAAAGGATGCACAGCAGAATGATAGAATGTGAGGGCAGAATCTCAGATCTGGAAGACAGGATTGCATTTAGTGATCATGAGAAGAAAGATTTCTTAAAAATAGCGAGGGACTGGGGCTGGTGAGATGGCTCAGTGGTCTAAAGCACCTACTCAGAACAAGCTTAGCAAAGCACAGGGACCATAGTTCAATCCCCCAGCACCACATGCCAGCCAGCCCTTGCCACCTGGTGGGCTGAGCTGACCACACACAAATAAATAAATAAATAAATAAAATTTAAAAAAAACAATAGTTACAAAAAATAGCAAGGGACAAAGATCAGTCCAACAGCTTCCAGCACTTGGGAGGCTGAGGCAGGAGGACTGCTGCAAGGTTGAGGCCATCCTAGGCTACATATTGAGTTCAAGCCCAGTTTGAACTACATAATGAGACCTTGTCTCAAAAAAAAAAAAAAAAAAAGAAAAAAAAAAAGAAACCAGCAGCTGCTAGACGATGCAAAGAACAACAACATAAGATTAATCAGAGTCAATGAAAAAGCAGGAGATAGTTCAAATTACACACAGACACACACAC
>NW_004524856.1:1504275-1510429 GCF_000260255.1 Octodon degus
ACACACACACACGAAAAAAAAAAAAAAACTATTCACCGAAGTTATAGCACAAAACTTCCCAAGCAGGGAAAAAGAATTTGACATTCAGTTAAGTAAAGCACACAGAGCTCAAATTAGCCATGAGCACACACAAAAAATCTACACCAAGGCATATAATACAAGATTCTACAAATTCAATGCGAGAACAGAGTATTAAAATCTGTGAAGGTAAAGAAGAACACCACATCTAAAGGAAAGCCCATCAGATTCATGGCAGACGTCTCAACACAAACATCAAGCCAAGAGCTTGGAGGGAAGTATTACAAGAGTCAAATGAAAACAACCTCCAACCCCAATAGGGATACCCTGAAAAACTGTCTTCCAAAATTGATGAAGAAGAGCAGGGGAGACAGCTCAGCACCATAAGTGTCTGCCTGGCAAGCACAAGGTCCCAAGTTCGATGCCCACCATTGCAAACAAACAAACAAAAATTACTTATTATATCTTACTTGTCAATGAAGTAAATGACAAAGAACACCTGAGGAAATTCATGAACACCAAACCAGCAAAATGTCCAAAATGTTCTGAAGGACACTCTAGAAGGAGAACAAGGATTACAGCTTCATGAACCCCAACAGAATGAATCCACCAGCCTGGTAAGCAATTAAAGAGGGGGAAGAAAGAAACCAACAACAGGAAAATAATGTGAGAAGGATAAGTCAATACATATGTTTTAAGCATCGATGTAAATGATCTCAATTCACCCATCAAAAGAAACAGAGTGGCAGAATGGATCAAGAAGCAAGGGCCAGGGCCAGGGATATAGCTCAGTGGCATAAGCACCCGCATGGTAAGCACAAGCTGTCGAGTTCAATCCCTGGAAAAAAGAAAGAAAGTCTAACAGTGCCTGCCTGGCAAGAGAGAGGTCCTGAGTTCAATTCCTACTACCAAAAAAAGCAAGGTCCAATAATATGCTACACAAAGAAAAGAATTTAGTTGAAAAAGAAATTCATAGACTGAAAGTCAAAGGATAGAAAACAGTATTTCAGGCAATGGTAACCTGAAAAATCAGCAGGGGTAGCTACTTTTTTGAAGACAAACTGGATTTCAAGCCAAGACTGGCCAAGAGAGACAAAGAGGGTCATTATATCCTTACAAAAGAAACAATCCAAGAGGAAAAGATAGCAATCAGAAATATATATGCACCAAGTGTCAGTGAACCCAACTATATAAAGGTAATATTAAGGGACATGAAAAATAAAATAACCACTAATATAACTGTAATGGGGGACTTTAGTACCCAAGTGTGACAAACAGACAGATCGACTAGACAAAAAACCAACAAAGGAAAAAAAAAAAAATCAAAGAGATCAGTCAGGCTCAGATTGCTGTAATTCAATCCCCAGATCCTCAAGCCATGCTAGACCTGCCCTGAAGGCATCCTGAGCCATCCAAAAAAAAAAAAAAAACACCTTTCTGAACTTTGGGGCTGGGGAGATGGCTCAGTAGAATAAGCACTTGCCTGGTAAGCACAAGGGCCTGAGTTCAATCCCCGGTTCCACAAAAAAATTCAGATAAACGTCAATACAATTATAACAGGATCTCAATACCCCACTATCAGAAGTAGAACAAAAAAAAAAAAAAAAATCAACAAAGACATATTAGAACTGAATCAAACTTTTGAACAAATGGACATCTGTGTGGATATCTGTAGTATTCCACCCCACAACATCAGGATACACATTCTCTCCAGCTGCACGCAGGACACTGTCCAAAACAGACCACATACTAACTAGCTCACAGCACATGCTTAAGTAAATGCAAAGGAAATGAAGTTATCTCCTGGGTAGTAACAGACCATAGTACAATGAAACTGGAAACCAATCACAAAAGAAACCCCAAGAACTTCATAAACATATGAAATTCAATAATATGTGCTAAACAAACAATGAGATACAGATAAAATTAAAGAAGAGAGTAGACAGGTTGTACTCTTAAGTGATAGTGGCAATACAATATATTGAAACTTATGATACACAATGAAAGGAGTCCCATGAGGGAATTTTTTTTTGGGGGGGGCAGAACTGGGGGATTGAACTCAGGCCTTTGCGCTTACCAGGGAAGCGCTTATTCCACTGAGCCATCTCCCCAGCCCCCATGAGGGAAATTTTTAATGGTGAATTTCCATATCAAGACAACTGTGAGCTCAAATAAACAACTTAATGTTGAACCTCAAGCTTCTAGAAAAAGAAGAGTAAGTCATGCCCAAAGCTTTTACAAGGGAGGAAACGATAAAGATTAGAGCAGAAATTAATGTAATGGAGCCTGGCAAGTGCAAGGGCCTGAGTTCAATCCCCAGTTCTGAAAAAAAAAAGAAAGAAAGAAAGAAAGAAAGAAAGAAAGAAAGAAAGAAAGAAAGAAAGAAATTAATGTAATGGAGACTAAAAAAATACAAAAATCAAAGATTTGGTTCTAGGAAACATTAAATAAAATTGACAAAGCTTTAGCGAACTTTATCAAAAAAGGAAAGACTCACATTAATGCCATTAAGAATGAAAATGGGGCCAGGGAGATAGCTCAGTAGAATAAGCGCCTGCCTGGCAAGCGCAGGGTCCTGAGTTCAAACCCTGGTACTGAAAAAAAAAAAAAAGAATGAAAATGATGGGCTGGCCAAATAGCTCAGCAGATTAAAATGCCTTCAAGCAGGTGCAGGGGCCAGGATTCAATCCCCAGGCCTGCCTTGCCAGCTATACTCCCAGGGTGCACTGAGATGGAGATTGAGACTGAGCGTGGTGACACATGCCTGTAATACCAGCACTTGGGAGGCTGTAAACAGGAAGATCACTATGAGTCTGATCTGTGTAGCAAGACCCAGTACTAAATACATTAAAAAGAAAGAATGAAAATGGTGAAATCATGACAGATCCTGCAGAAATATAGATCATCAACAACCAATTTCAAGAACCTGTAAGGGTCAGCGAGATAGCTCAGCAGACTAAAGTGCCTGCTAAGACTGGTTTAGGCAAGCTCAGGGACCATGGTTTGATCCCTGGCAGCACATGCCTCACCAGCCCCGCCCCCAGGGCAGGCTGAGCCTGCCACAGAGTCTGAGCATAGTAGCACACGCCTATAATTCTAGCACTGGGGAGGCTGAAAACAGGAGGATCACTAGGAGTCCAAGCTGTGTAGTCAGACCCTGGAACAACCAAATACACTAAAAAAAAAAAAAAAAAAAAAGAACCTGTATTCAGCAGGGTGTGATGGGACATGCCTATAATTCTAGAACTCATGAGGTTGAGCAGGAAGATGTTCTGAGTTCATTCCCTGGTATGAGAAAAAAAATAAAAACAGACTTGAGGATTTGTGGAAATTATTAGAAAATACACAAAGGTTAAAACTAGACCCATGTCTGTCACCATGCACTAAACTAAAATAGAAATGGATCAAAGTTTTAGAGACACTGTTGGTAGAGTAGGTAGAATTCTTGAAGACATTGGTACTATAGGCAGTCTTCAAAAAAATCTTGCCAGCTGTTCCTCAGACACAGGACCACTATCAAAAATATATAAAGAGGGGCTGGAGAGATGGCTCAGTGGTCTAAAGCACCTACTTGGAACAAGCTTAGCAAAGCACGTGGACCGCAGTTCAATCCCCCAGCACCACATGCCAGCCAGCCCCCCCCCCTGGTGGGCTGAGCTGGCCACACACACACACACACACACACACACACACACACAATAAATAAATGTACAAACAAAAAAATAATTTAAAAAAAAATATATATATATATATATAAAGAACTTAAAGAAATCCATTCACCCTGATTTAAAAGACCCAATATAAAAATGGGCATATAAAATGGATATTGTTCATATGAAGAAGTAGAAACAGCAAATAAATATATGAAAAAATGTTCAACATCACTGGTCATTTGAGAGATGCATATTAAAACAACAGTGAGGGGGCCGGGGAGATGGCTCAGTAGAATAAGCACTTGCCTCGCAGGCGCAACGGCCTGAGTTCAACCCCCGGTTCCAGAAAAAAAAAAAAAAGAAAGAAAGAAAGAAAAAGAAAACAGTGGGATTCCATCTCAGCCCAGAAAGAACAGCTATCATCAAGAAATCTACCAACAATAAATGCCACTGGGGCTGTGGGGGAAAAGGATCACTTCTCCAATGTTTGTGGGATTGCAGACTGGTACAACCACAGTGGAAATCAGTGTGGTGATTACTCAGAAAACTAGGACTGTAAGTCCATTTGGAACCATCTAGTCCCCTTCTTGATATCTTTCTGAAAGAATTAAAAGCATGAAACCACAGCAACATATGCACCCCTAAATTTATAGCACTAGAGTTTGTAACAGCTAAGTCTTGGAAACAGCCCAAATGTTTACAAACCAATTAATGGATAAAGAAAGTGTGGTCTTTCTATGCAATGGAGTTGTAGACAACCATAAGGAAGGATAAAGTTAGCTCAGCAGATGAAAGCGCCTGCTTAGGCAGCCATAGGGGCCGGGAGTTCGATCCCCAGGCCTGTCTGCCATGCTGGCCCCGCCCAAAGGGCCCAATGAGTCAGCCATTGAGACTGGGCATGGTGGCGTACACCTGTAATCCCAGCTTGTGGGAGGCTGTAAACAGGAGGATCACTATGAGTCTGACCTACACAGCGAGGCCCTGTAGACCCTGTCCTAAAAATAACCCCACACACACACAAAAAGGAAGCATAGACTTAGCTGGGCTTGGTGGTGTACACATGTGATCACAGGCTAAGGCAGAAGGATCTTGCAAGTTCGAGACCAGCCTGGGCTACAAAGTGAGCTCAAGGCGAGCCTGAACTGCATAAGACCCTATCTCAAAAAGACCAAAAAAAAGAAAAGAAAAGAAAAGAAAAGAAGAAAAAAGGATAATCTTGAGACATTCCTAGGTAAATGGATGTACCTTGAGACCATACTCTTAAGTGAAATAAATTTAATACACACATGTAAGTACCAGTTTCTCTGGTATTCACAACCTAAAGTATAAAGAAGGACCAAAATGTGTAATAGATATTGTGAATTAGGAAGAAAATACTGAAATGGGAAGGAGAACTAGGGATAGGGGGAACAGAAAAAGGAAGGGAAAAGAAAACAAGTAAAATATGGAAACAAAGCTTCTATAAATAGGGAGCAGAAAAGAGATTTAAGTTAGGGTAGGGGAAGGGGAAAAAAGAATCAAGATATATCATGTACAGGTACAAATTCCCTCTCATGAATGTAATCATTATTTATACCTAAAATGTACCAATAAAAGTAAAACGAAAACAGGACTGGCAAGGTAGCTCAACAGATTAAGCGTTTGCTTAGGCAAAGCACAGGGACCAGGGTTCGATCTCCAGTCCAACAGGCTGCACTGGCTGTGGCACCAGGTGCATTGAGCCTGCAACTGAGTCGGGCATGGTGGCACATGCCGGTAATCCCAGCGCTTAGGAGGCTGCAAACAGGAGGATCACTAGGAGTCTGATCTTTGTAGTAAAACCCTGTAGACTCTGTACTAAATACATTTTTTAAAAAAGACTCAGGAATCCTCTGGGTGTGTTGGTGGTGCCTGTACTCCCAGCACTCAGGAGGCTGAGGCAGGAATGCCATGAGTTCAAGATCAGCCTGAACTCCATAGTGAGTTCAAGGCCATCCTGAGCTACATAGCAAGACCCTGTCTCAAAAAAAATTATATGAGGGGCCAGGGTGATGGCTTGGTGGAATAAGTGCTTCCCTGACAAGCGCAAGGATCTGAGTTCAATCCCTGGTTCCATCAAAAAAAAAAAAAAATTATATGAGTCAGGGAGTAGGGTTTTTGTTTCTTTCCCCCGGAACCGGGGATTGAATTTAGGCCCTTGCGCTTGCCAGGGAAGCGCTTATTCTACTGAGCCATCTCCCAGGCCCCAGGGAGTAGGTTTAGAGAAATATAAATGAAACAAGATTGGCCATGAGTAAATAACCACTGAGGCTGAGTGACAGGAACATGGGAACTCACTATACTCTCTCTCGCTCTCTCTTTTTTTTTGTCTTTTAAATTTTCCACAATAAAAAGGGTGAAAAGAGCCAAAGAGGGGGAAAAAAAGATTACCTACAAATCAACTGAGAAGGGAGCTGGTGAGATGGCTCAGTGGTCTAAAGCACCTACTTAGAACAAGCTTAGCA